>NW_017972987.1:0-11850 GCF_001876935.1 Asparagus officinalis | reverse complement strand
TTCCGATCTCGGAATGAGGTGATCTAAAATTTTTTGGAAATATATTGAAGAGACCTACAACTTTGATCTACATGTTTCCAGATTATGATTGCATCGTGTGTAAAACGTAGAAACTCTCATCTTGTCATTATCCCCAGATTTTTACTCTTTTGGCATTTGTGCATGTTTTGTGTATTTGCACTCATATTTTCACAAATATACATTAAATTTATCTCAAATCAATTCTTATCATACTCAAACATCAAAATATATTATTTTTACCATATAACATATTTATCATTATTTATCATAAAATATTCAAATTTACGGAGTTTTACACTGAAATTACAAAGTCTGGAAAACTAGCCGTTACAGTGCATCGGTCCACTGGTGGACCATGATCGGTCGACCGATGAATTGACCGTTAGCTAAAACAAAAAGATGAAGACTCTGTCGTTCGACCGATATGTGTTCATAGGTCAACTGGTCATGTGCTATCAGCCGACCGATGAACATGTATCGGTCGACTGATGAGTGGCAGACTACAGGCTCTTAGAAATAGCTTTTGATCAGTCGACTGATGCAAAGGTGTCGATCGAAAGATAACAGATATTCCAGATACATAAAATTTGTGAGCTGCTGGTTTTCTAAAATTAATTTAAAATATTAAATTAACTCCAAAAATAGTAAAACTTAGGAAAATGATTTTATATATGAAAATGAATATGTTTGAAAAGAATTTTTCAGAATATTATTTCTCATTTTTGAAAACTTACTATTTTTCAAAACGATTGAAAAGTACGAGTTTTGAATTGCGTGTGTGATCCCCAAATGATTCAAAAGTTATCTACTTTGTTTCTTGCCTATGTAGGCATATAAAATTGCTTATAGGTCCCTTAGCTCAGCTCGGCACAAACCGACGAACCAACGAGGCGACGAGATCGACAAATCGCACGCGAACAACGGAATGAATCCACCCGCGTGCAGAATCAAGCTAACGAGTTGAGGAATCAACGAGTCATCCAACCGAGAGCGGACTCGGACGAATCGCGATCGAATCAAGATCAGTTTCGAACTCAAACTCAAAAGCCGATTTACTGCCTAATCGGGATCCAGACTTCCAAATCAAGATCCCGAACAAATCAAAGTTCACAACAGAACCACAACCGAATCACGGACAGAACCGGAAACAAACGGAAAACAACGGAACAAACACCGCCCGCGGGGGCTCGGCCAAAGCCGAGCCACCTCAAGGTGGCTCGGCACCATTCAGATCTGATCCTCGGCGACCATCCACGTCAGAAAAGGCAGGATCTCGAGAGGAAGAAAGAACAGATCTGAGATCTACACGAGACTACACTCCAGATCTAAGCTTGGTCTTAGATCTCGAGATCTGAGCGATTATTCCCTTGGTGGATTAATCCCTCCCGGCTATTATTCCCTTCGTGGAATAATACCCGCATACTCGTGTAGATCCGACCGGATCTAGATCGCGCGGTGGTCCACGGATTAACCCCGGCGCAGGCAAAGAACCCACCAAAGCGAGCGACCGCAAAACAGGAGCTCGTGATTTGTTCACAGAGGAGAGTTGTAATTTTTCTTTATTTTCTTTGATTTAGTTGTAACCGGATCTATAAAAGACCGGATCTTTGTAACCCAAGATGACAATCATATCAATGAAAAAGAAAACAGTTTTCCACGCGAACAATCTGGCGACCACAGTGGGAGCCGACGATCTCGCCAACGAGATCGATGCGTCGCAGCCGCGGATTGCAATCCCGGTCGTGGAGGAGGTCGAGTACGAGTTCGACCAAGCCAAGTTCGAGGAGTACGTGTCCTCGTCCGGCTCTATCTCCCCCCGCAAGTCCAAGAAGTTCTCCTCCGGGAGAAAAGCTCGTTGGTTTGAAGCTGCTCGGGAAGCCCACGAAGCTCTCAACCCAACTGACGCCGAAGTTGCGTCAAATGAAGTTCCACCGACCTCCAATCAGGTCAACCCAACTCCCGCCAACGCCTCTACTGTTCAGGGCGTTGTGACTCTCTCAAAGAGAGCCCGCCAGAGGCGTCGTCAACGCCTTGCGCGGCAATTCGCTAAGGCGATGGAGTCTACGGACGGATTCCGCTACCACGCGGAGTTGAAGAACAGAAGAGGCAAACAGCCTCAACCACCAATGAATGGCGACTCTTCCAAGCCGCCAAAGAAAGAATGGGTCCGCGTCAAACGGAACCGTTCGACACTCGAGGAGCGCATTCGCAAGCGCCGCGCGATGTCAGCGCAGGCACGGGCTCAAGCTCAGGAAGCCCGTAGAAAGCTGCAAAAGGAGGTGGAGAAGAAGCCACCACCAACACGACAAGTCTGGAAGCCTAAGTCTGAAGTGGCGACTCAGGCCAAAAAGCAACCAGTGCAGCCTTCTAAGGAAGGTCAAACTCCGGCGAGTCAACCAAAGTCGCCGTCAATCCCAATAACTTCTCCGGGAGATCATGCAGAGTCATCCCGCAAGAAGAAACCAATTTTGGAGCGCCTCGGTCCAATTCCTGACGTGAGAGGCAAAGCTCCAATTCACGAGCGTTTGGGCCCGATGAAGAAGCCCAGAACGACTCAACATACTGGGGGTCGCCATCACCTCCAGCATGACAAAGACCTCAAGGCAGCTGCGCGCACCAATTTGCGCATTGAAGTCCAAGATCACGCCGAAAATTCACGCCCAAAAAGGCATGTTTTGAGGCGGGTAACCTTTGAAAGCCCAAAGAAGGCAAGTCAACCTCAGATGGAAACATTATCATCTGATAATGATTGTGTTGTACCTGAGAAGGCGTGCCCGCACACGATAGGTTACTCTGACTGTCAAAATGACGAGTTGTACTATCGTGCTGGGGGTACGAATAGAACCAGGAAGAGGAGTCCCCGAGAACGGGAAATTCAATGTCCCTGTTCCAAACTCATTCGGGCGGTATTGTCGGAATGCAATTGCATTAAGGCGGTCCCCGAAAGAGTTTCAGTTTTTGAAAGACTTAATGCGGAAACGCCAAAACCAAGGCCTAGGCGCTTCCAACGAAGAAGAAGGGTGATTGAAGACGGAGAATTTCCGAGGGTCACCACCAACATGACGAGCAAAGGGACATCGGCACGAGAAGATTTCGAGTCGATTCTGAAAGCTTCCCGACCTAGAACCCGTCTGCAGTCCGGAACCATAGAGCGAGCAACTTATGGTAGGATTCGGACAAGACGCCCTTCAGAAGATGAAGAATCTGATGCCGGCTCCGCGGTGGCATCAGATAATACAGTATCCAGCGAGGGACAACCCCGCGAGGCCCTGATGATAAGTGCGGAGCAGATGGCCAAGATGCTTGAAGACGCTTTGGCTAAGCAGAAAGAAAGTTTCAAATTTGAGATGGAGATGGCCATGCAGCAGATGAGAGAAATGCATGACCAACAGATCCAAGCATTGGCGAACCAACAAGGCGAGCAGAATCATCGTAACCCGATTAATGTGGAAGATGAGGATACAAATGCTCGTAACACCAATGATCCTCCCGTCAACGCAGGGGGTGGTAATGAGAATGCTGGCGAAGAAACCGGCGAAAACCTGAAGATCAAGAACCTCGAGAGCAAAATCAACACACTAATTTCCGCTCAAGAGACGAAGAAAACAGGCATTCCTTGCCCATACCCAAGAGAATGGGAATCGATCCCATATCCGGCGAAGTTTAATCTAATTAACTTCACGCCGTTTAATGGGATGGGTTCACCTACCCAGCATTTGATTTACTTCAAATCGCATTTGGGGGTGATCTCTGGTAATGAGCCTCTGATGGTGCGGTCATTCGTCGGCACTCTTCGCGGAGCCGCCTTCGATTGGTATCGCCGCCTCAAGCCAGGCAGCGTAAACAGCTGGGATGACATGGAGACCAAGTTCCTGGCCAACTTCTTCGACGACGACACCGAGATATCTATCGGATCGTTGCTCGATGAGAAGCAGAAGGACGGAGAGTTAGTCGATACCTTCGTCAAAAGATTCCGGAACAAGGCGATGAATTGCCGGGACCCGATCACCGAGGAATTCATCCTCCAGACCTGCCACAACAACCTCGCGTTGGACGTGCTAGAAGCAATGGGGACAGCACCATCCAATACATGGAAGGACTTGAAAGTCCGGGGAGAGCAAGCTGAGCGATTCCTCAAGAGGAAGAAGGCGGAAAGAGGCCAACCGGCGACGAGTGTTCCAAAGCAAAACTTCGTCCCACGGGGGAAAGGTAAGGCACAAGCTAATGCAGTTGATGCTAATCAAACCTTTCAATTGCAACCACAGCAACAGCAGCCACAGCAACAAGCACCCCAACAATCTCGAGGACAATGGCAACAACGGCCTCAGAAGCAGAAATCTGCGGAGCCGAGGTTTCCTAAAGTGTACTCCTTCAAGGATGATGAAGTTCCCGGCATCTTCAAATACCTGTTGGAGAACAACAAGATCCAGTTGCCGGCGATCGTGGATCAAGAAGGGGCCAGCAAAGTGACGGATCCAAAGTACTGCGCGTACCACAGAGCGGTCCACCACCCTACGAGATCATGCTACCACCTCAAGGACAAGATCCAGGCGTTAATCGACGTAGGAGTCATAACCCCGAAACCAGCCAAGAATGTGGGGGCCAACGCAGTGTCAATCAGTTTTGGGTCGGTGCCTACAACTTGGTTCGAGCCAAAACGCGTCACCAAAGTCGGGATGAAGACGGTGAATGACGATCCGCACGGACAGCGCCAAAAGGGACTTGTGCCGCACACAACCCCAAATGGCGAAATCCTTTGGGTTCATCCAGATCTGATTGGAGATGAACAATGGGCCGGTTCGTCATCCGGGAGGAAGTCTAAAGGAAAAGGGAAGTCTTGTTATGGAGTCTCTGCTATCCCAGGGGAAGATGACGAAAGAATCTCCACTTTCCTGCTCTCTGAAGAAGAACAAGAAGCTTTTGCGACACGGAGCGGAAATGAATACCACTACAATTATCCGCCACCTAGTGAGCAGGGGGTGAACAAGCGGGGACCAGCCAAAACTCTCACGGAGATGGGAGTGATTGCAAGTCCCACACCGGGTAAAGAAGCTCTACGACAACCGGTGAATAAACCAAAAGAGAAGAATCCCCAAGAGGTACAGAATCCGAAGCAGTCTCGTTTCAGTCGTCCAATTGGAAGAGACAAACCGGAAAGCTCGAAGACTCCGCATAGCTTCGACATTATGGCGCAATTAGCCAACATTCCTGCACGGATAACGCTGTATGAGTTGCTGCGATTATCCAAAGAAACCAGGGAGGCCCTACAAGAAGCTTTGGCCAATGCAGAGGTATTTCTGACTCAAGTCAAGCCGGTGCCTGAACAGCCAGAACCGCTGAGTCAACAGTGCAACATAGCGACTAAGAACCTTCCCTGCATTACTTTCACCAAAGAAGATATGCAGACGAAGAATTCGAACCACGATCGGCCGTTATATTTCGTCGGATACATTGGCTCCAGCCAAGTCAACCGAATCCAAGTGGATCCGGGTTCTGCTGTGAGTATTATGCCGCTTCGATTGATGCACAGGCACTGTTATTTATGGATTCAACACTAGTGGGTCAAGACCCTTGGGTAAGATCCGGGTGAAGTGCCAGATGGGAGATCTGAAGACAGAAGTCACGTGTTATGTGATCGATGCGGAGACTTCGTACAACTTACTATTGGGTCGGCCTTGGATCCATAGTAATGTGATAATTCCCTCTACTCTCCATCAGTGTTTGAAGTATGTCGACACTGACAATGAGGTTAGGACGGTGGTCGCGGATAAGCAACCATTCAAGGGGTATGAGAATTATTTCACCGATTCTCTCCTTTATGGTAACGAATCCGATACTGAACCATCGGCCCAGGGCACAGACAGCGGAGAAGAAGCTGATTCTGAAGCCGGATTCGATTACAATGGCGGTTTTGTTTTAAATGACATTGTACCCTTTGTAATCAATCTTGACGATGAACAATCGTCAGATGGAGGTTGTAACTGGCAACTTGCCGATATTGCAATAAAAGATGATTTAGAGTACTCCTTGTCTCTTGATGATGTGATAAAAGAGCTGTATGATAATCCTGAGTTGTATATGCCGATCCGATCGTCCTATGTAACAAAGGAACGCCTCCAGCATTCTTTCGGAACAACCATGGTCATCCCGAACAAAGTAAGAGGCGCTAAAGAAGTGATTTACGGTAAAGGAAAAAGCTCCCCATTGCCACATCATTTCTTAAGCGAAGATGAAGATGATGACAAACCTGGTCGACATCTATCCAAGTATAGTCCAGAAGCACGCAAGCTCATGGAAAAACAAGGATACGATTTCACACTCGGAGAAGGGTTATACTTTGGTCGAGGTCCTCGTAATCCAGCCAAAGCGGTATATGTACCAAGAGGGAAACCTGAGGATTATTATAAATACGGGCGAGGCTTAGGCTACGTTTCTTCGTCCGATGAGGAATGTAGTTGGCAGATCATCGATCAAATTGCAAATTATCGATCAAATTGCTAACAAAGCCAAGAAGGGATACTCTCCCGATGCTTCAGAGTGGGACTCCGATACAAGTCTGGGAGAAGTTTTCAAAACCCTAATGGCGAACATGACTACAGCTGATCCGTCCACAATGGAAGACGACGATCAAATGCCAACATGGGAAGACCCGTGGGTTCACCATCTGAATATGCAGTATGGTGATAGGTTCGAGCAAAGAGAACCACCCACTGAAGATAAAATAGTCCAGATTAACATGGGTGATGAGGCCAACCCAAAGCCTATATTCATCAGCGACAGTCTTCCCCCAGATGAGAAGGAGGAATTGATTGCTCTCATCAGGGAATATATCGACGTCTTCGCATGGAATTATGAAGACATGCCAGGGCTCGACCCCAATGTCGCAATGCACCGCCTCGATATCAAGCCGGATGCCAAACCTGTCAAGCAACAGCAAAGACGGTTTCGTCCGCAGATTATGGAAGCCATTGAGGCAGAGGTTAAGAAGTTGATCGAATCAGGATTTATCCGAGAGGAACAACATCCAGACTGGTTAGCCAACATTGTTCCAGTTATGAAGAAGAACGGTAAAATCAGAATCTGTATTGACTTCAGGAACCTGAATGAAGCATGTCCGAAAGACGATTTCCCTCTCCCAATCACAGATGTCATTATTGACAATACATGTGGATTTGAGATGATGTCTTTCATGGATGGTTTCTCGGGATATAACCAAATCAAGATGCACCCAGATGACGAGAAGCATACAGCATTTAGAACACCCCTCGGCGTCTTCTGCTATACGGTGATGCCTTTCGGTCTGAAGAATGCCGGCGCCACATACCAGCGAGCGATGACTAAGATTTTCCAAGAACATCTCAGGAAAACAGTCGAATGCTACGTTGATGATTTGGTTGTGAAAAGCCGCAACAAAGAAGATCACATCAAAGATTTGATAAATCATTCCTTGGAATGTCCAGCGGAAAATTCCTGGGATTCGTCGTCACCACTAAAGGTATACATATCGATCCCGATAAGGTGAAGGCGATACATGAATTGCAACCCCCGAGGAATCTGAGAGAACTCAGAGGATTGCAAGGGCGTTTAGCTTATATCCGACGGTTCATCTCAAATCTTTCTGGGAAGTGCCAACCGTTCTCTAAGCTAAACAAGAAACAAATCTCTCTGGGAAGTGTCAACCTTTCTCTAAGCTAAACAAGAAGGGTGTATCATTTATTTGGGACGACGCCTGCCAAAAGGCACTCGAGGATATCAAGACATATCTGACAAATCCTCCTGTTCTCGTTGCACCAAAATCAGGCAAACCGTTCTTAATTTACATCAAGGCGATGAACCAGTCAATAAGTGCCTTGTTAGCACAAGACGATGATAATGGTCACGAACAAGCGGTTTATTATTTAAGTCGGACTTTGGTGGGCGCTGAGTCTCGATATCCGATGATTGAGAAAGAATGTCTCGCGTTGGTATGCAAAAGATGCGGCATTACCTAGTGGGACAGACGATCTACGTTATCTCCAACGTTAATCCAGTACGGGTGTTTATGACGCAACCGGCCTCTATGAATTGGCGTCTAGCGAAGTGGGCCCTTCTCTTGTCCCAATACGATTTGCACTTCAAGCAGCAGAAGTCGATAAAAGGACAGGCGATTTGTGACCTTTTGGCGGCAAACCCGACCACAGATACGGCAGAAGTATATGATGACTTGCCGGATGAAACCCACGAGGTTAACACCACATCACACCAACAAGTATGGCAATTATACTTCGATGGTGCCTCAAGGGCAGTTAATAGAGTAATAACCCCGGGATGTCCTACAGTTTCCTCTGGAGTTGGAGTCGTCTTAATCTCCCCTGGAAAGCACGTGATGCCTCGGGCTTATTCGTTGACTAGTCCGTGCTCCAATAATGTTGCCGAATACAACGCGCTTCTCATTGGACTCAGTTTCGCCAAAGAGCTGGGGGTCGAATATCTCGAAGCTTTTGGAGATTCGCAATTGATAGTCAACCAAGTTCGCGGTGAGTATGAAGTCAGGAATCAAGACCTGATCCCGTACCACCAGGAAGCCATCAAAATGGCAGAATCTTTCGAAGAATTCTTTATTGAATACATCCCTCGTCTCCAGAACGCTTATGCAGACGCACTGGCGGCACTAGCAGTATCACTGGCACAGCCTCCCGAAGCTGAGCTGTTAGTCACAGTACGGACGCATCAACTCTGCGTACCCATATACAGTACGGAGATTGAAGAAGAAGAGGATAGAAACGTGAACGCCAAAGAGGTGAATTCAACTCAAATTGGGTCTGAGTCCCGAGATTGGCGTTTTCCTATCATCGACTACGTCCAATATGGTATCTTGCCAGAGGATGTAAAAGAAAAGGAATCAATCCGCCGAAGAGCTCCAAGATTCTTCTATAATACTGAAACCCATACATTATACCGTAGAGGGTACGACGGTCTTTTACTCCGATGCCTTTCGAACAGAGAAGCAAAGGAAGTTCTTAAGGAAGCACACGAAGGAGAATGTGGTGCGCATCAGCCCGGTCCTAAACTGTATGATCGCATCAGGAGGATGGGATATTTCTGGCCAACGATGGTTCGTGACGCAATCGAATACGCACGAGAATGCCACGCTTGCCAGATACATGCGAATTATATGCATCAACCGCCAGAGCAGTTGCACACGTCAACCACGTCTTGGCCGTTCGAGACTTGGGGCATGGACATAGTCGGTCCTATTTTTCCCCCTTCAGTCAAAGGTGATCGGTTCATCCTCGCGATCACAGATTATTTCTCAAAGTGGGCTGAAGCGATTCCGCTTAGAGAAGTGAAGACGAACAACGTCATCAATTTCATCAAGCATCATGTCATTTACCGACACGGCGTGCCAAGAAGGATCATTCATGACAACGGTCCACAGTTCATAAGCAATGCCTTCGTCAGATTCTGCGACAAGTTCAAAATCGAAGATGTTTCGTCGACAGCTTACTATCCCGCTGCGAACGGATTAGCTGAAGCGTTTAACAAGACGATCATTAAGATCCTGTCCAAGCTCGTGAAGACCAATAAACGAGACTGGGACGATAAACTCGGTGAAGCACTCTGGGCTTATCGCACCACCATACGCACGCCTACGGGAGCTACCCCGTATTCGCTGGTATACGGATGTGAAGCTGTGCTACCGCTGGAAATTCAGATTCCGTCCCTTCGGATCGCCCTCGCAACGGAGATGACGACGGAGGAACAACATCAGAAGCGTCTCGAAGAGCTCGAGAGGCTGGATGAAAAGCGTTTGGAGGCTCAACAACACATCGAGTTTTACCAAGCCAGGATGTCAAGGGCTTTTAACAAAAGAGTCCGACAGAGAAGCTTCAAGGAAGGAGATCTGGTCCTCGCTGCTCGCCGACCAATAATTCTCACCTCCAAGAAGAAAGGTAAATTCGAACCCAAATGGGAAGGACCGTTTGTAATAGACACAGTCTATTCAAACGGCGCATATCGCCTGATTACTCAAGAGGGCGCCAGGCAATTAATGCCAATAAATGGGAAGTTCCTGAAAAAGTACTATCCCTAGTACATTCAGGATAACTCGTTTACCGGGAAGTTCCTTGAAGAATATTACACTTAATATTCTAGAGGATAACCCAAAATCATTGTCACCACCAAAATCCCTCACTGATCAGTTTCAATTGACAGTGAGTCCACCAAAAGTATCCATCTGGCCCTCTTGACTCTTTCCATAGACAAGAGGTCCATTTTCATTTCGGAGTCCCCTTTCGATAAACGAAAGAACTCCCTTCTCTTTCTCTTTGGTCAAGCCTTCCCATGGTTATAGCCAAAGTTGAAATTCCACTTCGATAAACGAAGAACCCATTTTCAGTTTAGATAACCCATCCTATAAAAGGCAAGTTTATCTAAATTTTCCAGATTCTCGGAGTGGACACCCCACTTCTAGTTTCTTCTTCGCTGGAAATAGAATATAAAATTCTTCCTTTCCAGAATCAGGGAATAGAATATAAAATTCTTCCTTCCTTGTCTGTTGGGTTCGCCTTCACCCTAAAAGAAGACCGGGAAATAGAATATAAAATTCTTCCTTTCCCGCATCGATCTTTTCCGAAATTTGTCAATTTAGGATTCATCCTAGGAAGTTTATCCCGAATCCTAAGCAGGGATAAGTCTGCGCCTAACACGCGCTGCCGGTTTAGTCTTTTTCCGCACAAAAAGACACCAGAGTCTGATTCTGGGGTATTTTATCCTGAAACCTAAGCAAGGATAAGTCTGCGCTTAACCCGCGCTGCCGGTTAGTTCCTAACCGTTAAAAAGAACACTCGTCCGCATATTCAACATTGCGGCAGGTTGTTATTAATAACACCAAAATCCATGCCTTACACGCATGGGGAATGTCATCCTGAATCCTAAGAAGGGATATGCCGACGCCTAACACGCGTCGCCAGTTTAGTCTTTCGCCGTAGAAAAAGACACCAGAAGACCAGTCTGGGGTATTTTATCCCGAAACCTAAGTAGGGATAAAGTCAACACCTAACACGTGTTGCTGGGTAGCCTATTCCCATAACAATGGTAAAGCCTATGTATTCAACATCATAGCACAAAGTCTAGGAGAATTCACTCTCTTAGCACAACGTTACATGCGAACGGAGTTAGACAATCCGCATGCTAGCCCGACTCAAACGGTAGTCGGTAAAGGCTAATCAAACCCGTTGAAGGCTGGGGGTTAGCCAAAAATCCTAAAGTCAACACCTAACACGTGTCGCCGGGTAGCCTATTCCCGTAACAATGGCGAAGTCTATGTATTCGACATCATAGCACGAAGTCTAAGGGAGTTCATTCCCTTAGCACAACGTTACATGCGGAACGGATTCCGACAATCCGCATGCTAGCCCGACTCAAACGGTAGTCGGTAAAGGCTAATCAAACCCGTTGAACTAGCCCGACTCAAACGGTAGTCGGTAAAGGCTAATCAAACCCGTTGAAGGCTGAGGGTTTGCCAAAAAACCTATGAATATTATGGTCAATCATTTCAAACGGAATGAGGAATCATAATAAAGATAAAGATAAAAAGAAAAAAAAGCTAGCCCGACTCAAACGGTAGTCGGTAAAGGCTAATCAAACCCGTTGAAGGCTGAGGGTTTGCCAAAAAACCTATGAATATTATGGTCAATCATTTCAAACGGAATGAGGAATCATAATAAAGATAAAGATAAAAAGAAAAAAAAACAGTTCCATTAAGAGAATCAAATGTCAAAAGTTTTCAGCAAATAGGATCATACATCAAGCCCATGGCTAAAAACCTGCTGACTAAACTCAGACAGC
>NW_017972986.1:0-87029 GCF_001876935.1 Asparagus officinalis | reverse complement strand
TGCCGATGTCCCTTTGCTGGTCATATTGGTGGTGACCCTCGGAAATTCTCCGTCTTCAATCACCCTTCTCCTTCATTGGAAGCGCCTAGGCTTTGGTTTTGGCGTCTCCGCATTAAGTCTTTCAAAAACTGAAACTCTTTCGGGGACCGCCTTAATGCAATTGCATTCAGACAATACCGCCCGAATGAGTTTGGAACAGGGACATTGAATTTCCCGTTCTCGGGGACCCCTCTTCCTGGTTCTATTCGTACCCCCAGCACGATAGTACAACTCGTCATTTTGACAGTCAGAGTAACCTATCGTGTGCGGGCACGCCTTCTCAGGTACAACACAATCATTATCAGATGATAATGTTTCCATCTGAGGTTGACTTGCCTTCTTTGGGCTTTCAAAGGTTACCCGCCTCAAAACATGCCTTTTTGGGCGTGAATTTTCGGCGTGATCTTGGACTTCAATGCGCAAATTGGTGCGCGCAGCTGCCTTGAGGTCTTTGTCATGCTGGAGGTGATGGCGACCCCCAGTATGTTGAGTCGTTCTGGGCTTCTTCATCGGGCCCAAACGCTCGTGAATTGGAGCTTTGCCTCTCACGTCAGGAATTGGACCGAGGCGCTCCAAAATTGGTTTCTTCTTGCGGGATGACTCTGCATGATCTCCCGGAGAAGTTATTGGGATTGACGGCGACTTTGGTTGACTCGCCGGAGTTTGACCTTCCTTAGAAGGCTGCACTGGTTGCTTTTTGGCCTGAGTCGCTACTTCAGACTTAGGCTTCCAGACTTGGCGTGTTGGTGGTGGCTTCTTCTCCACCTCCTTTTACAGTTTTCTATGGGCTTCCTGAGCTTGAGCCCGTGCCTGCGCTGACATCGCGCGGCGCTTGCGAATGCGTCTCCTCGAGCGCGTTATTCTGACGAGTTGCCGTTTAGTTCAACTGTCTGTTTGGGGACTATTCTTTCTTGTGGCGGCTTGGAAGAGCTGCGCCGATTGCATGGCTGGTTGGAGCGCTGTTTGCCTCGTGTGCTGTTTCTTTTTCAACTTTCCGCGATGTCGGTAGCGGGAATCCGTCCGTAGACTCCATCGCCCTTAGCGATGTTGGCCGCGAAGCCGGCAGTTGACGACGCCTACTGCGCGGTCTCTGCTTTGAGAGAGTCACAGAACGTCCGTCTGAACCAGTGGTGTAGCAATAAGTTGGCGGCGAGTTGGGTTTTAGACCGTGATTGGACGAGTCGGTATTGGCGAACTTTCATTTTGACGCAGACTTCTTTGGCGTCAGTTGGGGTTGGAGAGCTGTGCTGGGCTTCCCGATGCCTAGCTTCCAAGACCAACCGAGCTTTTACTACCCGCGAGGAGAACTTCTTGGACTTCGGCGGGAGGATAGGCATCCCGGACGAGGACACGGTACTCTCGAACTTGGCTTGCGTCGCAACTCATACTCGCACCTTCCTCACGACCGGGGATCTGCGATCCGCGAGGCTGCGACGCTGCCGATCTCGACAGCGAGATCGGTGGCTCCCACTGTGGCGCCAGATTGTTTTCGCGGTGAAAACTCGACATTGCTTTCTTCATTAATGAGACTAAATATGTCATCTTGGATTACAAAGATCCCCGGTCTTTGATTAGATCCGGGGGTTACTACTAAATTCGAAAGAAAGAAATAGAAAAAAAGTAACAAACCATTGATACTTTTACCTCTGCGTGGAACAAATCCGGACGAGACCTCCCTGTTGTTACGGTACCCGCGTCCGTCTTTGTGGGTTCTTTGCCTGCGCAGGGTGTTGGTTGCCGAGTCGGGCTAGCGATGGGATTGTAGTTTAATCCAGCTTGGGCCGCGAGCATGTCCCCGTGACCACCCAGCAGCGATCTAGATCTGGTCGGATCTAACACGATGTATGCGGGTATTATGCACGGAAGGGCGAATAATAAGCCGGGAAGTTGATTGATGCCACAAGAGGATAATCGCGTCGGATCTCGTGAGATGTCTGAAGACCAAGCTTGAGATCTGGAGTGGTGACTGACCTCGTGTGCTACGATCTATACAGATATGTTCTTGTGCTTCCTCTTCGCGAGACTCCCGCCTTTTCTGATGCATGTGGATGTGTCGTCTCCGCTAGGAGCAGGATCTGTACGTTGGCAAGTACTTCTGGTCGTTCGAAAAGCTCCGTTGAGTTTGGCTCTTCAATTCCTCGGCCAGTAGTTCTCGGCTCTTGAAAGTATCGACCTCGAAATGGAATTCTCCTAGGATGATCTTGATTTATTGCGCGCTCTCAGACTGGACAGATATGGCGCCCTAGGCGCCCAAAAGAGAAATGTCGGCCACCTCTTGGCACTGTCTTCGGGCCACCTCTGGAGCCACTTGCTCCGGCCACCTCTGGCTTGGTGGCCGGCAGTCTGTGCCTAGCCAGCCTCTGAGGTGGCGTTCGGCTCTATGGCCAAGCCACCTGCAAGGTGGCTCGGCCACCGTGAGCCACCTCGGGTGGCTCGCCATTGCGCCGAGCCACCTCCCGAGGTGGCTCGGCCTGGCCAGCCACCTCTGAGGTGGCTCGGCGCACCGAGCCACCTCAGTGGTGGCTTCGGCTAAAGGCCGAGCCACTTGAGGGGTCGTCGACTTTTTGGGCCGAGCCCCCCGCGGGTGTTTGTCGTTTTGCGTTGTCTTCGTTTGTCCGTGTTTCGGTTGACTTGAGACTCTGATTTGATGATCTGATTTGGCAGTAAGTCGGATTCCTGATTTGGCAGTGAAATCCCTTACTGAGTTCGAGTCTGAAACTGATCTTGATTCGATCGCGATTCGTCCGAGTCTGTTCTCGGTTGGATGACTCGTTGATTCCTCAACTCCATTAGTTTGATTCTGCACGCGGTGGATTCATTCCGTTGTTCGCCGTGCGCGATATTTAGTACGCATCTCGTCTGCCTTCGTTGGGTTCGGTTTGCGTTTGTGCCGAGCTGAGCTAAGGGACCTATAAGCAATTTTATATGCCTACAGTGAAGACGGTGTTTCTTCACGGAGATATACATACACCAGCCAGAAGGTTTCTCAGAAGAAAAGAACAAGAACCTGGTGTGCAGACTCAAGAAGAGCTTGTATGGCCTGAAACAAGCCGCAAGGCAGTGGTACAGAAAGTTTGACGGCTTTATGCACAAGGAAGGTTTCCAGAAATGCAACACCGACCACTGTTGCTACTTTAAAAGATATCAGTCCAGCTATATCATCCTACTATTATATGTTGATGATATGTTGGTTGCAGGTGCAGATATGGAGGATATCAGGAGTTTGAAGCAGCAGCTGTCAAAGGAGTTTGACATGAAGGACTTGGGTCCAGCGAAGAAGATCCTTGGAATGCAAATCATGAGAGACAAGAAGAAAGGGTTCTTGCGGTTGTCTCAGATGGAGTACATCAACCGTGTTTTGTAGAGATTCAGCATGAGCGACGCCAAGCCAGTGAGCACACCCTTAGCCAGCCATTTTCACCTATCGAATGATCAGTTTCCTCAGTCAGAAGAAGAGAAAGAGAGTATGGCTCAGGTCCCTTACGCCTCAGCTATCGGAAGTTTGAGGTACGCAATGGTCTGTACGAGACCACACATTAGCCATGCAGTGCGAGTGTTCAGCCGGTTTATGTCGAATCCAAGAAAAGTTCATTGGGAAGCGGTCAAGTGGATTCTGAGGTATCTACGAGGCACCACACAGAAGCGTCTGCACTTTGGTAAGGGTGAGGTGGAAGTGCAAGGGTATGTAGATGCAGACTTTGGAGGTGAAGTCGATCACCGAAGAAGCACAACTGGCTATGTATTCACGGTTAGAACTATAGCTGCTAGTTAGATGTCACAGATACAGAAGATTGTCACTCTGTCCACTACAGAAGCTGAGTATGTTGCAGTGACTGAAGCCAGTAAAGAGATGATATGTCTTCAGGGTTTGTTAACAGAGCTGGGATTCAAACAGGAAAAGAATGTTTTGCATAGCGATAGTCAGAGTGCGATACACTTGGCTAAGAATTCCGCATTTCATTCTAGAACGAAGCATATTGCGCTTCGGTACCACTTCATCAGATCCCTGTTGGAAGATGACGTGTTGAAATTAGAAAAGATTCCAGGAAGTAAGAATCCAGCAGATATGTTAACAAAGACGATGACCGTTCAGAAACTAGAGTTGTGCGCAACTTCAGTTGGCCTTTATGCATAGATGATGAGGGCGGAGCCACACAGGAGGAGGAGCTTGATGAGATAGCCTGCTGACGACAGTTTGATCTCCAAGTGGGAGATTGTTGAGATCGAGAGTGGAGATCAAACCTTGCATGTGAGTTTCTCCAGCGAGGACGAAGCACAGGCGAGGTCGATGGCAGCTGCAGGCGAAGCTCTCGAGCGCGGGCGAACTTTGGGCAGGCGAGATCTCTGTCAGGCAAGGGTTCTGTCAGGCGGATCTTGAGCAGGCGATCTCGTGAGCTGCAGGCGAGTTGGCGACTTGCAAGCGAGATTGAGCGCTCGTTTTGGGGTGCGATCTAGGCTGTCGACAACCTATCGACAACTCAGCTAGGGTTTCCCTATAAAAGGGAAACCCTAAGGTCGAGATGAGTTTTTCTTCTTCTCCTCATCTTTTCGTGTTCAGAGGCGGCGGATCTCCTCTGTCCTCTCGCGTTTTTCACCAGCTCTCTCTCTCTCTCTCTCTCTCTCTCTCTCTCTCTCTTGATTTTGGAAGAGAAATCAGAGGAAGGAATTAAAGAGTGGTGAAGGTGAAATTAAAGAGGGGGTATTTAAGGAGAGGGGTACTGTAGCTACAGTATTACCCTTGGTATTTATTGAGGAATCTCAGTTTGAGATTCGTTCTAAATTGTAATTTCTTGTTAGATTAATAAGAAATTGATTGTGTGGCTCCCGAGGACGTAGGCAGTTGTCGAACCTCGTTAAAACTTGATGTACATTTTCTATTCTGTGTTTCTGCTGTCTACGAGGTTTCGGCGTAAATTCCCAACAGTTTTATAATAAACTCAAAGACGCAAACGTAATCTTTGTCATCTGGTTGTACAATCATCTTTTTTTTTTGGGGGGGGGGGGGGGGGGAATGAAAACATATTTTTATGCATGAGTAGACATCGATGCAAACAACTTGAATCTTAATTCATAATTATTGACTAGCTTTATTCTTTGTTTCCTTCTTCTTTATATTCATTCCTCTTACTTCCTGTAATCAGTGCGTCTTTTCTAATTCCTGTCCTCTCCGTGTATATTCTCTGTCTTTTTTTCTAGTGTGAATACAATTTACAGGCACCCTTGCCTGGTTTTATTCAAAAAAAAAAAAAAAAAGTGCATTCGAAACTCAGTCGATCGAGTTAAATGTCGACTTTACTGATGTCAATTATATAGGTGTGTACCTTGAATTTCATCCATAAAAAATAAGTGTGCGCCTTGAATGTTGAAAGTGATATAAGTTGGGATTAGAGCGTATCCAAAAATTTGCTCTTGACGTTGGTATGATATCAATAGAATCAATGATAGATGCACTACGAAAAGGTCGTAACATGTCTTATGTTTTATCCCCATCTCGCGTCAATATTTTGTGCCGTAAATATGGAACGTGACATAAGCTTAAAATGTGAGTAGATGGTGTGTCGAGAATATATTTCTACACATATAAAATTAATGTTTTGCGAATGATACATATTTGTGATATTTTTATCTTATTTTGTATCTAATGACACATATACATGTTGTGGCTTGTAACATTTTTTTCACTAGCTAGTACATGGGACATATTTTTTTATATAATATTGTATTAATTAATAAGTTATATATAAATATCTTATAAAGTTATTTTAATTATTACCCTATTATTAAAAAAAATTAAGTTGTACTATTAGTATTTATGCTATTATTAACATACATTTAATAGTTATTTAAATTTGCTTATTATTTTGTTATTAAAAAATT
This sequence comes from Asparagus officinalis, assembly GCF_001876935.1. Taxonomy (NCBI): domain Eukaryota; kingdom Viridiplantae; phylum Streptophyta; class Magnoliopsida; order Asparagales; family Asparagaceae; genus Asparagus; species Asparagus officinalis. The sequence continues at coordinate 81,113 of NW_017972986.1, read as the reverse complement.
TATTTAAGGGTATCATTATTAAGTACGTAATAATGTAATCATTAGTTAAGTAGCACTATTAAAATAATTAAACTATTTATATTATTAAATATTTATGCTATGTAGATGTTTTATTACATCATTTATTAAATAATGGTAATAATTTTTAATATTATATGACTTTTCTGTTGTAAAGAATATTACTGTTGATGTTAAGTGATCAAACAGTCAATTAAATGGTTGGATGGGGGTGAGATGGATGAGGGGTCGCTTCCTTCCCCGAATATCTGGTTCTGAATTGAGTGGTTGAAGCCTGCACATGTAAAAACTCGTGAGAGGACAGAAACTGGTTCCCCTGTGGTTCCTTCGATGATCAAGGCAGCTGGTGAACTTAAGTGGGGAATTGAAGAACTGTCATAGTTCTTATACTTGAAATATAATTTGCAGATATTGCTTAAAAGATCTGATTTTGCAGAAGAAGCTTTATGTTAGAATAGTACCTCTTATTTATAAGGGTAGAATTAACACTTCGCCGAGTACAAGATGACGGTGAAGAAGTATGGGCTGGCGGCTGCATCAGCACCTACTTTACACACGTCGCTCAGCGAGTGGAGGAGAGATCACGTTAGCATTAAATGAGACGTGATCTGCGGTATGACGATGCTGATGTGGTCTAATGAGTCATGAAGACTATCGGGGCTAGTGAAAGTACCCTAGAGGGGGGTGAATAGGGTAATTGCTAATCTAATCTGATTTAGATGTTGTTGATGTTCAATATCACACAGACTATTAATCCAGAAGAGGATGCTTGCGCGGTTGATGAAGGATGATGAATGAGATCTCTTCTTTTCTCGGCTTTATGTATGGCCACTGAGTTAGAGTTTGCGAGCTGCACAGAAGAAGTCGTGAGAGGGCGGGGTGATGATTTCCTCATGGTACCTCCGACGATCAAGTCAGTTGATAAACTTTAGCTTGAGTGGAGTAATAGAACTATGTGTTCTTATGCTATGTGCATTAGATGATGATCTCTCAGATTTAGATCAGGAGGAAAGTTAGATTGCGAACCTGCCAACTTGCCAACCTCCTTCCTTTAATAGCGAATAGCACCTGTATTTATAGAGGATGCTAAGGGTAGATTGGTCACTTTATGAGCATACTGTAAGGTAGTGGTGAGGGGTGAGCTGGAGGTTGAGTTACCCTTTGTTCTATATGTGTCGGTTTATGAGTGACGGGAGGTAACTTCAATGATATTGGGAGCCAACAGCCGAAGAGTCTTGTCGGTTTATGAGTGAAGGGAGGTCACTTCAGCGACATTGGGAGTCAGCAGCCGACGAGTCTTCAAACGGCTGAGGACGGTGACATAATGATGATCATCAAAGGTTAAATAATATTGAGAAATAATATTCTGGGTCGTCCTCGGGAGGAGTGTCGGCTAACGCTAGTAGTGATCTTTTGATATGAAGAGGATCGACTGAGTCCGCCTCTCGAGTTGCCTTTGAGGAATGATGCCGACTCGACTAGGGGAGTGACGGCTCGGTTGTCCTTTAGGTCAACTCCGAGAAGTGTTGAATCTCTGGAATACTGATTTTTGTACCGACTAACACTGTCTTCCGAGTTGGCAGATCGTGTCGGCTTTTCTGGCTGGTCAAGATGTTGACTCATCAGATCATACATTTGGAAACAGTTGTACCCCATAATAGATGCCAAATATAAAAACTTATAAATGATATCCTAGCAATATGGTATACAATAACATTATGTAAGGATAAACAAGAAATAATAGATAATATAAACAAAATAAGCTAATAGGCGATATAAGAATAGGCACAAGAATAATACGCCAAAGCCAAAAAGCAAACACACAATATTGATCATGGAGTTCGCTCTGGAATACTGATTTTTGTACCGACTAACACTGTCTTCCGAGTTGGCAGATCGTGTCGGCTTGTCTGGCTGGTCAAGATGTTGACTCATCAGATCATACATTTGGAAACAGTTGTACCCCATAATAGATGCCAAATATAAAAACTTATAAATGATATCCTAGCAATATGGTATACAATAACATTATGTAAGGATAAACAAGAAATAATAGATAATATAAACAAAATAAGCTAATAGGCGATATAAGAATAGGCACAAGAATAATACGCCAAAGCCAAAAAGCAAACACACAATATTGATCATGGAGTTCGGTCTAACTCTCGACCTACGTCTCCGCTCCTCACCTCGAGTAGATCTCCACTATCACTCAAAAAATAACTACACAATAACGATTTTTAATATTGACCGATAACGTTTACAATAGACACGTTGTTAATCCCATAAGCCACACTCCTCTAAGTGTTGGACTACCCGTGTCACCTTCCTTAATTGTTTGGATTTACAACCTCTTCCTAGGCTTTACAACCAACCCACTTCTCTTAAAATTGACTCTGGTCTCTTACCAACCACTCCTCTAAGTGTCCTTGTGTATTACAGCGTGTTATCACAATGAGTGCAAATAAAGGATTTGTTCTCCTATACAAATGAGAACAAAATGTAAGCTCTCTCAAGGAATCACTCTCACAACCCAAATATACTTAATGTGAAATACTAAAGCTCAAGTGGTTGTGTGAAAATAATGAGTAAAACTAAATTAAACTCAAATTAATCTAGCACATATATATGAGAATCAAAATGAAAATAAGCTAGATAATGAGTTTAGTAAAACTTCTCTAAATAAAGAGAGGTGAAGATTTGAGGTTAAACTCCTCAAAGATGAAATTAAAATTATTCTTTTTGTGAAACACTCTTCACATAAATAAATACTTGATTTTTCTTAAAAACTTGCAGCAAAACACCCCATAAACTTCTTAAGAACAAATAAGACTTGAGGGCTTTTTATAGCCTCTCAAACAACCAAAAATAGAAACTAGTCGTTACAGGAAAATGACTGTTGATCGATCGACTGATTTGTTTGTAAAAAAGAAGGCTAAAAAACTTATTCTGGTCGGTCGACTGGTGGGAACAATCGGTCGACCGATAAACATGCACAGCAGATTCTTGACTTTTAAAAAGATAATTTTCTAAAATCAATTTAAAATAGTAAAATAACTCCAAAATTAGTAAAATTTGGGGAAACATTTATACATATGAAGATAAACATGTTAGAAGAGAAATTTTTAAAATATCATTTTTTATTTGTGAAAACTAACTGTTTTGCAAAATATTCAAGAATATTAACTCGTTAAAAACTTGATTTTGATGGAATCCTTTCAAACAAGTTTTTAGATATTTTTAATGGATTGATAGACTTTAGAAAAGATGTAAAATAGTATTATTTAGTCTATAACCTGAAAATTATGTTAACTCACATAAGGATGTATAAGCAACAAATATGAAACAAATGTGTGTGTATATGATTTGAGCTTTAAGCATGAACACATAAAGTATAAAACTAAACTACTATACCCACTTTAAGCATGAACACATAAAGTATAAAACTAAACTACTATACCCAAGCTAAAAGTCTTCATTTGAGCTCGATCTTGGACAAAGTATAAAACTAAACTACTATACCCAAGCTAAAAGTCTTCATTTGAGCTCGATCTTGGACAATCCTCATCTTGGTAGTAGAGATGAAGCATGATCTCGTATTTAACTTGAATTACAATGGCTTCATTTCAATTTCTGCTAACCTTCAAGAATATCATCGTTAAAGCTCAAGTCCAACCAACCTCCAACCTGGATGTATATTGGAGGAAAATACAAATACTAGAAAATATCATTAGGAATTGTTTATTAATCATCAAAACTAGATTAGACAATAGGCTCATAAACATGAGACCTAACAACTAGAGGTATGATGCGCCTGCCAAACATTAAATGCGACGTCAACGTGGTGTCAGCGACAGAGGCTCGAGGCTGAAGTCGTCATCTAGCTTCGCTGAGAAGTAACGCCTTTCGAGTCATCCTCATGAGGCGTCAAATAATTGGTCGAGTGGGCTCGTTGCTAGTCATTTTCGATAAGAGAACAAACAAGTACTTTCATTCGTGTCGACATAAGGAAATGTCAACTCGACGGGTCGGCTACGTCGGGATCGCTAGCTATTTTGACCATTAATCTAACTTGAGTGGTGCATGAAGGGGGACACCTGTCTGTAGCTGGCAAAAAGTCGTACTTTGGCAGCTGAAAATACAATAACAATTACCTTGTCCACAAATTAATATCATCTTAGTAATAAAAAATTGGATGTCACAAACTTAAAATACTTTATATAAAAGTATTGGATCCGTTGAAATTTATGAGATACTTACTTTCCAACCATAAGTACATGTCTCTTAAATTTCAAGGACACAGTATTTTTATTTAAAGTAATTTTTCTAGATTAAAAGTATTTTTAATTTATAACATTCAATTTTTATTACTAAGATGATAATATAATGTCAAACAAGATAATATTCCTTATAATATGAAGAATTAATCCCTATTTATACTATTATTAATAATTATCTATGTATAATAATTTATTAAATAAATAATTTTACTATTTCATTCAAATTAATAATGTTATGTAATAAATTATAATATATTTATGAATTTTATTATTATTATTATAAATTATTAATATATTCTAGATTTCTAGTGAATGACCAAATATTTTAGGAAAATAAAAAGAAAAATATATGTCTCATAAATTTTAATGATCCAATATTTTTATATAAAGTTGCCTTTCCTGAATAAAAATATTTTAATTTATTTTTTATCAATATTTTTATTTAAATTTATAACGTCATAATTTTTATTACTAAGACGATATTAATTATCGAACAAGGTAATATTATTTACAACATAAAGAATTAATCTCTATTTATAATGTTATTAATATTTATAATTATATATAATAATTTAGTAATAAATAATTTTAACATTTAATATTATAAATAATTTTTATAATATATTTAATGAATTTTATTATCATTATAAATTATTAATATATTCTAGTGCATAACCAAATATATATTTAAAAAAAAAGATGTGCATAGTTAATGAGAGGTTATGGATCATTAGTTTTATAAATAATGGTACAATTGTGAGTTATAAAAAATTAAGAAGATAAAAAAGGAAATCAAAAGTTTTGACATGGGTATTCTCTTTTATAACTAGTATAGATTTAGATTTGTGTCATCGTTGTTTGATCCTTTACAGTTAGGACAACACTTATAAGTATAGACATACACAACTTTTATTATTGTAATATCTACATTTTATGTGAAATATTCTTTTTTTAATTTATCTTATATCTCTTTCTTAACTTTTCTTAGCTATCTAATGTCTTTTTCCGTAGTTATTATCCCTCTAATCATTATGCGTGTTCAGAAATTTCGTTTATGTAAAGAAAGTGACAATGAAAAAGAAACAAACTTTTATGATTGGTAAGATAGTGACTCATGTTACATCTCATGGTCTCACTCCAATCATTTGGGTAAGGATCCTATCAAAACATTTCATAGAAATTAGGCAATCTATACTGGTGCAAAATGAGGCACCTGGACGAAAAATTCCGTTTAGAAAATTTAAATTTCCGTCTAAAAAGATTATTCCAGACGGAATTCCATCTAAGATGTTCGTATAATAAGTTCCCATCTAGGATGTAATATTCTAGGTAGAATTCCGTCTAGAAAAACATCCTAGATGGATAATCGTAGACGGAAAAAATTCTGTCTGAAAAGTTTCCAAGACAGAATTTCCGTCTGGGATGAATTAGCATCCTAGACGGAAATTCTGTCTAGGATCCTAGATGGAAAAAAATTCTGTCTGAGAAGTTTCCAAGACGAAATTTCCATCTGGGATGAATTAGCATCATAGACGAAAATTCCGTCTAGGATGCTTCCTAGACGAAAATTTGTCTCGGAAGCATCCTAGACGGATGCTACAACGTCTGCTTCCTAGACGAATGCTACAATGACTTTTTTTTAATCTACTTTGTGCATTGAAGAATTAAGCAAAAAAAAATGGGATCAATTCTGCAAGTAAAATAATTGAGTTTTTAACTAATCTAATAATCTTAGTTAACAAAATATATCCATCATTATATAACATAACAAAATCATTGAGTTACAAAGTGAGCAACAACAAAAAATAAGGTTCTCTCGTCATTAAAAAGTAGGTACTCCAAGAATTAGCTTTTACGAAGAGACTGATAGTTACTACGTTGATGATTCAATATTGTTCCACGGAAACCATTATGTTCCGACTCGTGAACCCCAACGATGGAAGGTCCTGTTGGCGATGCAACCACATGTCTTTCAGCTGACTGAGATGCTTTCTTATATTATTAAACACGGTAGCGGCTCCTAATACCTGTAACATAAAGAAGTTTGTAATGTTAGCATTTCAAAGAAGTACGTAGGATGAAATAAGCATCGACAACCTTGCCGATTCTTTCTTACTCTCCTTTCCTAGAGCAGCAATATCACTCAACTGTTTCGTACGTATATTATGATAAATGATACAATGCTTCATAGGATAAGACCTTTTAGCAACATTGACACAGGTTCTGAACTTTGATTTGAATATATTCGTTCTTAAGTAATAATTGATCAAGGGATCTCAGCTTTAAAAGTGGTGATTGTACTGCTTAAGCTAAAATCTGTTTCGGTAATGTGTCTATTAAGACAATTATTATAATGTGTGAAGTGTTTGAGAAATCAAAGCATCAGTATGCTCTCCCCTCAAAAAAATGCATTTTGTAATGCGCATATTAAGACAACGACTGCACATGTGTGAAATGTTAGTCAGATCAAACTATAGATACACTTTCTCCACTTTGTAATAATAAAAAACAAATCTGGTAATTGCTAATTCCAGCTCTAGGATATTGAAAGTTGAAATATGATTTCTGAAGCATAAAAAACAGGCAATACATTTACATGTAGTTCTCCATACCGTTATTACCTAACTACTCAAGATAAGTATGGTGCCAACATTACTTGAACTTCTAGAAAAGGTTTTGGAAAAAACTTAACCAATGAATAGCTGGAAGTCTTTTAGTTTGATTCCCACAGCAAAATAAAAGAAATGCATTTGTGGGTGGGTTGTTTTGTGGTACCAAAATTACTTGAACTTCTAGAAAAGGTTTTGGCAAAAACTTAACCAATGAATAGCTAGAAGTCTTTTAATTTGATTCCCATAGCAAAGTTACGTAACTCACCGATATCTGCAAGTACTTTAATTTGATTCCTGTTTTTCCTTTGAAAAGAAGTCTCCATTACGTAACTCACCGATATCTGCAAGTACTTTAATTTGATTCCTGTTTTTCCTTTGAAAAGAAGTCTCCAGCTCCAAAACCACATTTTTCACTACAGACTTTAATTTGATTCCTGTTTTTCCTTTGAAAAGAAGTCTCCAGCTCCAAAACCACATTTTTCACTACAGTAGAAGTAGGAGCTTATGATGAAATCTAGAGTAGCATGACCAAAGTTGACATTAATTTTATTATATAAGAAAGAAAAATCTAGTATTAGATAGACAACACTTAACATGTTCCTTTTAAAATGCAAACAAAAGCAACTACAGATTATACAACACAGGTAAAGATCCACACTCAAAACAAGTGTAAAAGTATGAATTGGCGATGTTTATCATGTTAATATGTCCTATAGCTGTCCTTGATCCTACACTTCACAAAGTCAGCTGCAGAGACAGCTATGAAGTTTCACTTTATCAAAATACGATCAAGAAAGTAAGAGAGGAAAAAAAATCAAATATATACTTGACTGCTCCATCCAAAGAAGAATCCACATGGAACTATAGTTCCTTGAAGAGATGATAAAATTAACATATCTTCAAAGTAAATGATAACAGTTAAACACCGCTAGAGAACTGACTTCAACATACCATAATATAAAATAAAGTTTTTCAGTGAACCAAATCTATTGCAGATCATCCAAGTAGAGCATGCCTATTTAAGGCTTCAGGAAGAATAATTATACATATGAAAAATGAGAATATCAGTGGATTTATAAGAGTTATCTCGTTTATCACATAGGTAACGACTAGTAGTTCCAAGATCAAAACGCTCCTATTCTCTCCTCCGAATTTGATATGAAGCAAGCTTTATTTGATTTCTTCTCCAACCTCTTCAAATCCCAGGTGGACTCTAGGTTGAAAGTCAATTGGAATATTTTATATCTGGATGATCCTATTAACCTATCTACCTTAAACTCGCCTTTTACTGCTGATGAAATCAAGCAAGCGATCTTTGACCTTCATCCCGACAAGTCTCTGGGTCCTGATGGCCTTCCAATCTTTTTCTTTCATCACCTATGGTCTGACATTCAGCAAGATGTAATCTCTTTCATCAAATCTCTTCACTCAAACGCCTCTTCCCTTCACAACATCAACTACTCCTATATTTTCCTTATCCCTAAGAAGGATGGTGCAAGTAACCCAGTAGATTTCAGACCTATTAGCCTGATTAATAGTTCGGTGAAAATTTTATCCAAAATCTTGGCTAACAGGCTCAGGGCCTTCATTCCATCCCTTGTCGATATAACTCAATCTGCTTTTCAAAGTGGCAAATCTTCTTTGGATTCTATCTTGCCTGCTCATGAAATGATAAACATCTGCTCCTCTGGGAAAAAAGAGTTGTGCACCATTAAAGTTGATTTCTTCAAAGCTTTTGACTGTGTCCATTGGAACTTTCTTATCTCTCTCTTACAAGCCAGAGGATTAGTCACAAATGGTGTTACTGGATTCTTCACCTCCTTTCGTCTAACAAATCAACAATTCTTGTCAACGACTCTCCTACAGCTTTCTTCAAATGCCATCGTGGACTAAAACAAGGTGATCCTCTCTCCCCTCTGCTTTTCCTCTTGATTGTAGATGTCATGTGCAAAATGATAATTGAGAGCGGGAACGCGGGTGATCTCTCTAAGCTTAACTTGAAGGGAAGCTTAAATTATATTAGATCTCTCCAATTTGCGGATGATACTCTTATTTTATATAAAGCTTCTCTTAAAGATATCACTACTCTCAAATGCATCCTATCCATTTTTGGTAGTATCTCTGGGCTTAAAATGAACCACTCCAAAACTAGTCTCTATTATAGGTAAAGTCCCTAACAGGGGAAGTTACTTAGCTAATAATTTCAACTGTTCAGTGGGTAAGCCTCCTTTCTCCTATCATGGCCTTCCACTCAAAAGAGGTTCTCTTTCTAAAAGAGAATGGCAACCCCTCCTAGACTCCTTTTCTAGAAAATTGGCTCTTGGAAAAACAATCCTTATCTATTGGAGGTAAACTTACATTGATTAATTCAGTCCTATCTTCTCTCCCCCTATATTATATGTCATTCTTTAAAATTCCTAATAGGCTCATAAAGATTGTAGACAAAATCAGAAGGGAGTTCCTGTGGGGTATCCATCAGCCGCCCTCTAAATCAAGAGTTTGCAGATCAAAAAAAGAGGGTGGGCTGGGAGTTATAAATCTGAAGTCTTTTAACCAAGCTCTTCTTTCCAAATGGATTTAGAAGATTCTAGAAAGAGATTCTTTTATTAGCAAAATCATCTTCTCCTTATACTCTTCAAGCTCTTTCAACCTAGTTGCTAAGCCCCTAGATCTTCGGCTTCAAATCTGCTCAAAGAATTGTACTCCATTCAAGAGCCTTTCTCCAGTTTGATTCAATGGAAGCTTGGAAACGGTAGGACTTGTAGATTTTGGCTTGATAAATGGAGGGAAGAAAATACACTCAGCAGTTTGTTCCCTATAGTGTTCCACCTTGCTTTTTCCAGCTCATGTTCCACTATCTCTCAATGCACTACCATTCAGAATTCTTAGATATGGCATCTGATCATTAGAAGAGGATCTTCTGCGGAGGAAAGAAGAGACATCAGGCCACTATACCTTTCTTTGGAAACCATCCAGCCTACTGACGTATCAGTTCATGATTCCATTAGATGGCCATTCCACCCCTCAGGTGTTTTCTCATTCAAATCTTATTATAAGATTCTCAACTCTGGAGGTACCTTCTTCAATCTATCATCTTTTATTTGGAGCTTCCCTAACCCCCTTAAGGTCAAGATATTCTTCTGGTTACTGGCACATCACAAACTCAATACTAAAGATGTGCGCATAAAAAAAAGATGGATTGGTGCTAACAACTGCTCCCTCTGCAATTCAGACAATGAGTCACATGACCACATTTTTAGAAGTTGTTCATTCACGAGAAGTGTTTGGTCTCATATTTCTCCCCCTGAAATTATAAGTATCTGGCCTTAGAATTTAGACTATATGTTGTATGATTATAATTCTTTTCTTACTGATCATAAGATTAGAGTATTATAGAAGTTTTTGGTCAGAGCATCTCCCCATCAAATAGCCTCTAACATCGCCCGTTTTACTCTATTATGGATAGCACATATAGCAACAAGAAGGCTTCCTCCCTCTATAAGGCTGCTGCTGACATAAGGCTACAGGAGACGGCCAATGAGGGGGCGAGAGATGTAGTGGGAAATAATTTTTGAAGCTATCTTACTGATAGAAGATTCAAGTGCCAGACTCAGTGTTTTTCTTCTCTTCCTTCTCGTAGAATTCTATTTTGATGTTTTAAGCTTTCTAGTATGTCTTCTCTAAATTTCTAGACCTTTTTTTGTTCTTTTGGGGGAGAGTAGGAAATAAAGTAGATTTACTCTATCCGTTGATGACAAGGTCCTCTACCGAATGTTTATATCTTCTCTGGTTCCTACTCTCTTTCAGATCTTTTAGGAATGCTCATGTAAATATTTATCTAAAGTTTGTTTTTATATAATAGATATCATAAACATGGTTTTCACCTTGTTTAAAACTTCAAAAAAAACGCTCCTATCTCCCAACAATCCTGAAAGTATCCTGGGGGGGGGTTTAATAGGGTGAATGCTAATCTAATCCGATATTAATGTTAATTAAAACTTATTAACAAATTATCTTAGCAAATAAGATATACAATAACTTATATGTGCAAGGATATGTAAACTAAGGGAACATAAACATGAGCAATGATAATATAGAATGCATAAACAATAAGCACAAATAAATACGCCAATGCAAACTCAAACACAAAGAAATGATCACGGAGTATGGTCGCCTCGACCTATGTCTCCGCTCCACACTCCCGAAGAGAATCTACTATCACAACCGAGTTTTTGATGCTCACCTGAAAACGTTTACAACAACACAATCTTGGTTTTTTTAGCTCACCAAAAACTTTCATAATACATACTCTTGCAATCATACTTTACACCCTTTAAGTGTTGGTCTCTAGCCCGTGTCATTCCTCAAGTGCTCGGATTTACGACCTCTCTCTAGGCTTTATTGCCGATGCCACTCCTCTTGGAACTGACCCCGTCTCTCACCACACACTTCTCTCGGTATACATGTGTATTACAAAGTGATCTCATAATTTAAGCACAAATACAAATATTTGTTCTCTAAACAAGGTAAGAACTTAATTAAGCCCACACTCAAGAACCACTCACCACAACCCAAATTATACAATGTATGAAATATTAAAAGCTCAAAGGTTGTGTGTGTTCAAATGAGTGAAATGAAAACTAAACTCAGTATAAAATCTAGCTTAATAAAAAGATAATCAACAACAATTATATGTAAAGCTAGAAATTGAGTTTAGAGAAACTTCTCTAAAAAACAAGAGTGGAAGAGATAAGAGATTGAAGCTCAAACACGAAATAATGATCTCTTCTTCCTCGTGTAAAAACCTCTTCACATAAACAATTGAAAACAAACTTAAACAAACTTTAAACACTCTTAAATTTCTTTTAAAACTCTTTTGATTACCCTTAGAAGTTAGAGGGTATGGAGTATATATAGGATCATAGAAAAGCCCCAAAACCAAGAGAAAACTAAGGAAAAGACAAAAAAAACGAAAACCTGAAAATATGGAAAAAAAAAAACTAGATGAAAAAAAAAAACTTAGCCGTTAGAGGCTGTCGGTCGACTGATGAACAGTATCAGTCAACTGATAAGCTGACCGTTATAGGAAAATCATAGCTCATCGGTCGACTGAAGATCTCATCAGTCGGCTGGTAAACTCATTAATCGACTGATAGTTTATCAGTCACAAAAACAGAAACTTTAACATTTTCCAAATGAGTTCATCAGTCGACTGATAGTTCATCAATTGAAAAAACAGAAACTTTTGTACTTTTTAGATGATTTTATCAGTTGACTAATCCCTTGCATCAGTCGACTGATAACACAATATCTACCTGTTTTGAATAGTAAAAATAAATTTTAATGGACTTTAAAAAATAGCAAATAAATTCTAAAAAATATAAAACTTTGGAAAATATTTATAAACATGATAATAAACAAGTTATAAAAAGTATTTTTTAGAATTGCACCTCCCAAATGAGAAATCTCTTCATTTTGCAAAAAGGTCCAAAACATAAAAACTAAACAAGACATGTTTTTAACAAAATATTTTAAACAAACTTTTGAAACGTTGTAAAGTGATTCTCTAGACTTAATAAAAGATATAAACTATAGTTGTTAAGTCTATAAACCAAAAACATAATATTTTTAAAATATAATAGAATATAAAACATATGAATATGTATATGAATGTATATTTGTTTCATATAGGGCTGTCCATCCGGGCCGGGCCGGGCCGGGCAAAACCGGAGCCCGGACCTAAGCGGGCCAAGCTCCGGGCCGGCCCGGTATTTTATTATTAAAATTTTTAAATTTTTTAAATTTTTGAAGAATACAATTCCAAAAATAAACACAGTTTTGATAAAAATTTATATTATTAATCAATTATAATTATGTAATTTATAAATATAAAAAATTATAGAAATTAAAATAATTATAAAATTTGTAGAAACAAACAAAATTAAAAGTAATTGTAGAATTTAAAGGCCAAATCAAAGAACTCTAAATATATATGTTGTGGCTAGGATTTGAACCACTAATCTACTATCCAAACTCCTAAATTTTACCACTAGACTAAGTAACCTAAAGTATTCATGACATTCAATATATGTATATGTATATATATACACACACACACATATACATATATTATACATAAACAAATTGTATTACATACACACACACACACACACACACACACACACACGTATAAGTATATTTATATAAGAGTATAAATATATATGTAAAATTTGTAGAAACAAACAAAATTAAAAATAATTGTAGAATTTAAAGGCCAAATCAAATATCAAAGACCTCTAAATATATATGTTGTGGCTAGGATTTGAACCACTAACCTACTATCCAAACTCCTAAATTTTACCACTAGACTAAGTAGCCTAAAGTATTCATGACATTCAATATATGTATATGTATATATATATACACACACACATATACATATATTATACATAAACAAATTGTATTATATATATATATATATACACACACACACACACACATATACATATATTATACATAAACAAATTGTATTATATATATGTATGTATATATACACATATATACACATATATTATACACATATATTATAAATATATACACATATATTATACACATATATACACATATATTATATATGTGTGTATATATATACACATATATACACATTGGTGACGGATTCGATCCGTCGCTAATGTTTTTTTGTCACCTATAACCATGGGTGACGGGAAAACATTGGCGACGGATCAAATCTGTCGCCAATGTTTCCCGCTCGTCGCCCATGGTTATGGGTGACAAAAAAACATTGGTGACAGATTTGATCCGTCGCCAATACTTATTGGCGACCGATGCACTCCGTCACCAATAAGTATTGTGACGAAACATTTTCATTGCCAATACTTATTGGCGACGGATTCGATTTATCGCCAATACTTATAAGTTACGGATCGAATCCATCGCCAATACTAATGTGACCATCGTAAAAATTTTAACATTAGTGATTGATTATCCCATTGTTAATGAGTGGCCCTCACAAAAATTAAGAATTATTTTAATATTTGTCCCTCAAATCTATAACATTTTAAAAATAGTCCAACAAATTATATAAATTGTTAACACATCTAGGGATGTAATAGAAATATTCATGATTTGAGTGAGTAATTTGGTAATATTGAAGATGTAACCATATTGATTAAAAAACGGTGAGAAAAGTAAAAAAGATGAGAAAATGGTGAGAGACCAATGAGGAGATCATTTTTAGTTATAGTGTTACGAACATGTAACCATATTAATTTTGCTAATAATATACCAGAACTTACCATAGCTCTTTTCAATTAATTAGGAATTTTATGTTAGTTTTAAAATTTATTTTTTATTCTTTATGCTAGAAATCCGATGAGCTCTACTACTCTTGGCTTCATTTATGGATCAACTTGAGCCTGCAGACATCATTAATGAATTTGAGAGGAGCTAAATGAGATTTAATCACTAAAGAAATGGATGAAAATAGTTTCAATAAAGTTTTCTTGGAGTTTTTATAAGGTTAAGAGGAGAAAGAGCCATCGAAATTGAGTTAGAGAGAATATGATATCTGTTGGTAGGGTTGTGCATGGTTCGGTCCAAACTAAAAATAACGATCGAACCGACCCGAAATTAACAATTCAGGTCAGTTTTATATGTAGAGCGGTTAAGGTCGGGTTAAAATTTTTTTAACCCAAACCGATTGAACTAACAATGTTCACATTAACCCTCAAACCCGACTGTTCAGTCGTTCCCTCAAATATCAACACTCAAACCCTAAAATTCAGCTGCCACTCTTCCTCTTCTCAGTTCCTCTCTCTCCCCTAACTCATGGCGACTATGGCCGAGCTAACCCGCCTCTTTGCCTAGCTTGCCACCAATCTCCGGCAACCCATCGCCTCACCGCCTCTCTCAGCTCGCAAACCCTGAGAACTAGGGTTTGGGATGCCGCCCTCTCGCTCATGTGCTTCAACTCTTCTCAGGTCTCAATCTCTGCCTTCCCATCCTATGGTAAATTACAAAAAAAAATTGATTTTTTCTCTTTTTCAAGAAACCCCTAGTTTACTATGTTCAACAAAACAAACCCCAAATCAACCATATTAATTTTATCTAAATAACTAATGGAAAAATTAGGAATATACTGGGAATATTACTTATAATAAATTTTGGGGGTTGTTTGAATCAGTGTGGTAGATTTGAGGTTAAATTTTATATTTGTAGGATACGTTTGCAAATATGATAGACTTCGGGGGTATATAGGAAAAAGTTGTAAATGTTGACAATGTTATAAATGTTGGAAGATGTCAATTAAGATACTAGTTTAGGAACAAGTTCTTAATCCTCATGAACTGTGATTGGCTACAGGGATTTGCTGCCTGTATGTCCTCATGTGCGCCTGGTGAGAAAGATCCTTTGGTCTTGTTTATGATAATTAATGAGAATTTAGGTTCTGTTATATCTAGTATTGCATACAAATTGTGGAAGTTATTAAAAATTTCTTCCTTCCTCTTTTGCTTTACTATGGCGGATTCTCATGAGTGCTACTATTGATGCTGAGTGGTTCTCTCAGTACTTTGGTGGTTGCCCTATTATTCAGGTCCCAGGATTTACCCATCTAGTAAGAACTAGAACGTTCTTCTGAAATACTTATTTATGCTCGAACAAACTTATGTTATTTAGTAGTTTGAATGTTATTTCGGTATGTGGAGATCGTCACCACCATCACCACCATCGGTAGTCTCATCTCCTCTGCTCCTGATCTTGCTTGAATTGAGATAGTAAAAATATTTTCTTTTTTTAATTTAAGTCATGAATTTTTATGCAAGAGCCTAGGTAACCTGAGATCTGAATTCAGTACGATGTTGTGTTTTTGGGATCTTTGTGTTTTTGGGAGATAGTAAAAAGAGTTTCATTCGAATTATTATATTTGTCTCTAATATCCATTCAAATTATGTTGATATATTTCTATTCTATTTTGAAATATAGTTTTAATAACAAGAAATACGCTCTTGAGGATTTTCAGACAGTTCTCGTTCGGTCATTCCTAATGTTTGTCAAAAGTTATTGAAGCTTCATAAGAAAAAGATAATATAATGACTTATTATGATGATATTGTCTTCCAGCTATTTTTTTTTCTATTAATTTCTCATTTGTGCATACACAGAAATCTGGAATAGATGTGCGACTCTGTGATGTTGGTGCTGCAATCCAAGAGGTTATGGAATCATATGAGCTTGAAATTAATGGGAAAGTGTTCTAAGGTACAAAATTTTATGTGATTTTCTTACAAAATTTTTATGATATGTATAATATAACATGGGGATGGTAATATTAATCTCTTAGCAACTATGAAAATGCAAAGGCTTAGAGGGTTTTCTTGGAAGGCATACCCTAAAGATACTGTGATACGGGTGTATCTTCTCTTCGGAACTTAGCGATCCTCATGGGAGCTTGAGGATAGATGATTCTCATACTAGCATGAGAATAGGGGGTGTCAAACAGTATAAGGGAACACAGGAGGAAGCGTGGAACAAGACGACGAGCAGAAGAATCGAAGTACCCAGTTTTCAGCCTGTGAGTCGACTCATGACTGTTATGAGTTGACTCATCAGGTTGAGTCGACTCATGACTGTCATGAGTCGACTCATCGCTGGTTATTAAGATTTCTCCAGTTTCTGTCGAGTCGACTCATCTCAGTCATGAGTCGACTCATCGATGGTTTCCTGGTTCGTTTGGGATTCTGTTCACACGTTTTCCTGTTGGTTTTGGGACTGGTTATTTACCAAACTGACATCCACGTTTGTACACCTATATAAGGGATTGTTTTAGGGTTTTTAAACATCTTTTAGGTCAGAGAGTTTAATCAAGAGAGATTAGATTCTAGATTGAGATTTGGAGAGCTTGTTCTTCAATTCTAGAGTGAGATTGTGAGGGAGAGATTGTAATCTTTTGTTCTTCATAATCTAGAGAAGGTATTTTCCTTCGCCAAACTGAATTGTTCTTGTGTTTTGGTCGTCCTCTTCTTAACCCACCTTTTGGTAATTCCGCGACCAAAGGGTGCTCGCATGGCAACTCGTATCAAGTTGGTATCAGAGCGTCAGATCCGGTGAAGGGGCATCCTGTGTATGGTCCTTACTCGATCCCAATACAAGGAGCTTGGCGAGATCCTTATTTCATTGGAAGGAGTCCGAGTTTTAAGGAAGAATAAGATGGCTGAAGGAGATAATTCAACGAGGATTGATGCATTGGAGAAGCAGATCAAGACGATAGGTTCGACTCTCACACAACTCGTCAGTCTTATCCATGGAGGTGGCAAACAAGGTGAATCTTCTTCGAAGAAAATTGTTGAGTCCGATGTGGAAAGAGTATATTCAGATTCCGAAGAGGAGGAGGAGACCATTAAGACTGTATTGCATCAAGGTGGTAAGAATTCTTATCAGAACCTGAAGATTGACTTTAAGGTGGAGATTCCTGTTTATGATGGGAGTGTTGACGTCGAGAGGCTTGATGACTGGATCGAACGGATGGAGACGTATTTTAATCTTTATGGCTATTCGTCGAAAGAGAAGATTGTGTTCGCGACTTTGAAGCTTTCAGGGCACGCGTTGATGTGGTGGAAATCCTACTGCAAGCAGGAGAAGAAGGCAGTGTCGTGGAACAAGTTCAAGGAGCTACTTAGGAAGCAGTTCTACCCGGTGGGATTCCTTGAAGAACGTTGGTACAATTTGTACGGCTTACGCCAAAGGGTCAATCAATTTGTTCAAGAATACACCACGGAGTTCCAGCAGTAGGCGATGGTCCTCAACATTACAACAGAGGAATATTCCGTGTTTATGAAGTATATGGCGGGTTTGAGCGATCACATCCGAAAGGAGATGAGGCTATTCACGGTGGAATCAATTGCAGAGGCGAGCGTGAAGGCCATTGCCATTGAGGGTAGGCAAAAGAAGGGCAACGAGGCTAAGGGAGACTCCAAACAGACGGAAGGCGAGTCTAGTGGTTCTCAATCTAAGAAGGAGGAGAAAAAGGCATACATGATAGCTCAAGGTCCGAAGGAAGTCTCGGGGATGACAGAGCCCAACAGCAGTCTTAATCTTATGAAGGGAAAACAGACCACGAAAGAGGACGACGACCCGAGAGAGCAACTCTTTGTTCTTAAGTTGCAAGTGAAGACCAGTTTGGTTGATGTCATTGTTGATTTGGGCAACGAGAAGAATTTGATATATGAGGCATTGGTGCAGAAGCTAGGTCTGAAGACGGTCAAGCATCCGAAACCCTATCCATTGGGGTGGATTCAGAATGAGGAGAAACTGAGTGTAGTTGATCAATGCACTGTCAGATTTGCGCTCCACGAGTCGTATATTGACGAGGTCACATGCGATGTCGTTCCATTGGATGTTTGTCAGATTATACTGGGTAATCCGTACTTATGGGATAGATATGCGATCTACGAGAGGCGGGCTCAGAAGTACACCTTCACTAAGGATGGTGTAAAGTTCATATTTCGTTCGGCATCTCTTCCGAAGGAGACAAGCTTGGGGACGGTGACGCGAGCGAAGAGACTAGTGAATGCAAGCAAGAAGTTTGTCTCGCTGTGCATTAGACTTCCAGAAAAGCCATCGACAAAGGATTGCAACTTAGAGCGAGCGGTGACTATGACGAGACGCGGGACGAATGAGTTGTTTCCGATCGGATGTCGAGACCGGATTCCTAGCAAGGCCAGGTGGTGCAGAAAAGATGGAGGAGCTCAAGAGTTTCCTCAGCTGAAGTTCTAACTTGAATGGGACTTCAAGTTCTTAAAGAGTGGACACATGATACGGGTGTATCTTCTCTTCGGAACTTAGCGATACTCATGGGAGCTTGAGGATAGATGATTCTCATACTAGCATGAGAATAGGGGGTGTCAAACAGTATAAGGGAACACAGGAGGAAGCGTGGAACAAGACGACGAGCAGAAGAATCGAAGTACCCAGTTTTCAGCCTGTGAGTCGACTCATGACTGTTATGAGTCGACTCATCAGGTTGAGTCGACTCATGACTGTCATAAGTCGACTCATCGCTGGTTGTTGAGATTTCTCCAGTTTCTGTCGAGTTGACTCATCTCAGTCATGAGTCGACTCATCGATCTAGAGAAGGTATTTTCCTTCGCCAAACTGAATTGTTCTTGTGTTTTGGTCGTCCTCTTCTTAACCCACCTTTTGGTAATTCCGCGACCAAAGGGTGCTCGCACGGCAACTCGTATCATACTGAGTCCCTTAGCGATAAGAAATTCACAAAGATTGGATTGTTGGAGCAGTTAAATACAACATGGGATAATTTGGATTAGTTATGGTACACAACATAATGAGTATCTAATATATTATCTTTTTTCTTTTTGGCTTACTTCGGTACCCCAAAGTTTTACCTATTCTTTCACTTTGATACCCCTAAAGCATTTCTTAACGCTTCTATACTCCAAGGTTTCGATCTTTATTTCACATTGATACCCCCCATCCATATTTTATTAGATTTTCTATTAAATTTATACCATATATCTAGCACGTGATACCCCATCAACTGCTATTAGGAACATTTGGTTGTGTCATCTGAGTAAAATGAACCTAAATGTATTTATTATGATTTTTTCGGAATATATATACTCTTATGTTGGATGGTAATCTTTTCAGGTTAGAAGAGGTACTCCCGTAGGGAGCAGCAGTACGATACGATGTTCTAATGCAGACAATGCTGATAACATGGATGCTGTCAACGACGATGACTAGGAGTGAGTGAGACTTGTTCTTATATTTATGAAGTTTTAGATTGTGTTAAGACATGTTGTGACTTTCGAATTTTACCTATATGTAATATATTTGTGATTTTATTGCATAGTGAATGAATATTGTTTGAGCATGCGAGATGTGTTGTGATTGTGATTATATGATGAGCATTGATCGATATTATGGATTGATGGATGATGATGGATGAGTATTCATTTGGATTGGGAATTGATATAATGGTTGGTTTTATGATATATTATTAAATATTATCATTGGATTGATGTCGATACAAGCTATATGTGTATTCTCATATGGGAGGTTACCAGAAAATTAATTTTTTTACATAAATATGTACATTAGTGACAGATTACCCTGTCGCTAATACACATTGGCGACGTGGGTCTTTCCGTCGCCAATACTTATTGGCGATGAGGCAATCCGTCAGCCAATATTTTAAACATTGCGCGGACTGCCCGCATCGGACAATGAGTATTGGGAAGAAAGACCCTCGTCACCAAAAAAATCCTGTTGCTAATAAACGTCCGTCACCAATAAGTATTGGTGATGGGGGAACTCATCGCCAATACGTATTGGCGAGGGATTTATTGGCGACGGATCCATTTCCATCACCAATGTGTATTGGTGACGGATTTTGGGGCATTGGTGATGGATTTCCCCGTCGCCAATGCCCAGTTTTTTACTAGTGGTAAATGAATACTTAACAAAGCAAATACAGTTTCCTTTTGTCCCTCTAAAGTAAATAAAGACGTTGAAAATTAAGAGAAAATATTTATTCAAGAAATCACTTTGATGCGACTTTCTATTTCCAATTCTCTTTTTTTATAAAAAGTTAACTAAAAGTTGTGGTGGTAGTTAATGTCGCATCTTGACATTTGTGTTCTATTTGATTTTGGTGAAAAGAGAATAACGGAAAGCAAATATTTTAACTAAAATAGTAAGAAGAGTAAGTAAAAGATTAGATTTTCTCTCCTTGCCGTCCACTTTGCATTCACTTCTTTAGAAATTTTCAATTCACTTTTGATTAAGTGTTTAACAATTTACAATTGCCAGAAAAGAAAAAATTGTGTCTAAGCCCCAAATTAAGAATTCTTATGTGACCATGCCCATTGACTTTTTTGCCATGTATCTTGGCCCTTTGGCCCAAATTCTTACATGAAAAAACTCTTTTTTTTGTTTTTATCCCCAAAATACTCTAACCTTAAACCTCTCATCTCTTTTTTTAATAGACCTATGAATTATTTTCCTCCTTCTCCTCCTCATTCTCTTCAACGATTATCTTTTTCATCACAACATTCACTATTGCATTATCCTTCTCTTTCTTATTATCTTTTTTTTAACTATTATCTTTTTCAATGCCATGTCGACTTCTTTATCATTTTCATCTTTTCCTCCTCTTTGTCATTTCCATCTCTTCTCTTCCTACTCCTACGACCACTGCCATATCACTCAAAAATTGTCTCCTTTGACTAATATAGTCATCTTTTAAAGTCACATCGGAGTTAATACTTGGTAGGTAAAGTTAACTTATAAGACTTACAATCACGATCTAACAATTAATTGTCGTGCACATATGCATATGCATGCTCGCCCACCAAACAAGTCGTAAGCACGGGAGAATAATAACCAACCACACACGAGTACAATCCAAAACTAAAATACGACAGATCAATCACAAACATAGAGATATACGTGATTCGGTAATTTGCCTATGTCTACGGGGAGAGGATGGGTAGATTCCACTAAATCAAGGAGAGTACAAAGGGTTACAATTTTACAAAACTCACAAACTAACATTTAACCAAAGCTCTCAACTTGCTCACAATATCTCCCTCTCATAATGCTCAAAAGTCTCTCTAATCTCTGATTACAACTCTCCTCTTTTTGATAATCCTAATCTCTTCTGAGGCGTTCCATATACATAGAAAACCTAAAACCAAAATAGACTAGAAATTCTAAAACCAAAAACAAAATAAATTAGAAATCCTAATAACTTGTTATCAAAATAGATTAAGAATTATGTTACCAAAATAGATTAGGAATCTTAATAACCTATTACCAAAACAGATTAGGAACCTGCTATCCAACAATTCGCTACCTCGGCGAAGTATTCTAAAAAGTGAGCCGACACCAACATGAGCACCAATATGTCATCTCACCAAATTCGGCTGCACCAATATGGTTGTCTACGTACCCCCTCTCCTAAGGGATCAAGCCGCCCGTAGTTCATCCAAATGGCCGTCAACAGCCTTAACAATCATGAATATGCAACAAGTTTTGATAATGATCAAACTTGTTGCTCGGAACCACCTTAGTGAGCATATCCACCAGATTATCATTCGTGTGGACCTTTACAATCTCCACATCGCTATCTTCAATAACATCTCGAACGAAATGATAACGAACATCAATGTGCTTCGTCCTCGTATAAAAAACCTGATTCTTCACCAAATAGATAGCACTCATATTATCATAATGAATAGTAACAGACCGCTGTGATATACCAAGTTCCTCCAAAAGTCCTTGTAGCTAAATAGCCTCCTTCACAGCCTCTGTTATCGTTATATACTCTGCCTCTATCGTAGACAAAGACACCATAGATTGTAAGGTGCATCTCCAACACACCGACGCACGGGTCAAAGTGAACACATACCCCGTAGTAGACCGACGCTTATCAAAATCTTCAGCATAATCCAAATCAATATAACTAATACACAACTTCCCACCTCTAGTGTCCCGCTCAAAAACTAAACCAACATTGAGAGTACCTCGAATGTACCTCAAAATCCATCTCACGGCATCCCAATGACCCACTCCTAGATCGTGCATGTATCTCGAAACCATGCTCTCAGCCTGTGACAAATCTGGCCTCATACATACCATCACGTACATCAAACTCCTAACCATGCTCGCATATAGAGTCTTCGACATCAACTCTCTATCTTCAACTGTCTTCGGTGAAAGATCATCTGAAAGCTTCAAATAGGCTCCCAAAGGTACACTAACCGGCTTCGTATCCATACTAACATAAAGTTGTTGTAGAACCTTCTTCAAATAAGCCACCTGTGTCAAACAAATTCTATCATTCTCTTTCTCTCTGCTAATTTCCATCCCCAAAATACGCTTAGTCTCACCTAAATCTTTCATCTCAAACTCCTTTAAAAGTTGTGTCTTCAACTCATCTATAAAAGACCTAGAAATGGAGGCAACCAACATGTCATCAATATAGAGCAACAAATAGATGTACGCACCTCCTTTTAACTTGCAAAAATACATGCAAGGATCAAACTGTCTCTGAGTGTATGAATGACCAAGCATAAAACCATCGAATCGTCTATACTACTGTCGAGGAGACTGCTTCAAACCGTATAGTGATTTCTTCAACCTACAAACCAGGTTTTCCTTCCCTGCAGCTCAGAATCCTAATGGCTGAGTCATATATATTTTTTCATCAAGATCATTATGAAGAAATACTATCTTCACATCTTGCTGATCTAACTTTAATTCATATTGTGCCACCAAAGCTAGCAAAATCCAAATCGAAGAATGCTTCACCATCGGAGAGAAAACCTCATTATAATCAATACATTCCTCATGTGCATAGCCCTTCGCAACCAACCTAGCCTTAAACCTTAATGGAGTGCCCTCAATGCCCTCCTTCTTCGTGTATACCCACTTGCAACTAATTACCTTCCGCCCCTTTGGAAGCTCAATAAGCTCTCATGTATCGTTCTTGTGAAGAGATTCCATCTCCTCCTGCATAGCCACCTATCACGAATCAGCCTCCGAACTCTACTCGGCCTCTTTGAATATAGTAGGCACCAACTCATCGATACTCTCCACCGGAAGTGCATATTAAACTACTATATCGGTATACCATGCTGGCATCTGTATGTCTCTCCTATGTCTCCAAACCGTAATAGAATCCTGAACCTGAGCCGTCGGTCCCTGATCCTGCACAACTGTACCTGTATCCTCCTCGTCGTCACTGTGCTTGCCTGGCATCACCTCAGTCGGTACTCTAATGGATACTGTACCATCTAGACAATATGGAGCATCATCGATCTCCACCACCTGTGATATTTCCTCCGTCGGGTTGCTCTCCACCTGATGAGAGCTGGGAAGTTCAAGATAGAAGCCTCATCGAACATGATGTCTCTACTCAACATAATCTTCCTATCAACTGGATCCTAAATCTTGTATCTCTTGACACCGTGCTTGAATCCTACAAATATGGCATTCGTAGCTCGAGTTTCTAAGTTATCAGTCTTCACATGATAGTATGCAGGGTACCCAAATACCTTGAGATGGTTATAATCGTGTGTTGACTCTCCCGACCATATCTCCATAGGGGTCTTCCCCTCAATCGCAAATGAAGGCAGCTTGTTAATGAGGTGACTCATATATGAAAGTTCCTCAGCCCAAAAGATCTTCTCCAAACTACTATGTGCTAACAAACATCGTATCTTCTCCAACAAAGACCGATTAAACCTCTCTGTCATCCTATTTTACTATAGTGTATGACTAACTATGAAGTATCTCTCTATGCCCTCGTCTCGACATAGCTACTGAAAGGGGTCTGATATGTACTCATCACCGTTGTCGGATCATAACGTCTTAATCTTTCTCCCAGTATACAGTTCCAACCTCTTCTTCCACTCCACAAATATATCTAGAACTTCACTCTTCTTTACCATGGTGTACACCCAACAACGTCTAGAATAGTCATTAACAAACGTGACGAACCAATGTCTACCACAAAGTGATGCAGTCTTGGTAGGACCCTAAATATTTGTGTGCACATAATCCATGATGCTCCTCGTCCTATGAATGGATATCCCGAACTTCACCTTCGTCTTATTACCAAGAACACAGTGCTCACAGGACTCAACTTTTCCACTCTTGACTCCCTTCAATAGCCCCTGCTTGCATAGTCCCTGCAGTGACTTCTCTCCTGTGTGTCTCAATCTGTAATGTCAAAGTCTGCTAATGTTCATTTTTGAAATAGCTGAAGTAACCTGGCCAATCACGGTTCTCCCCTTTAGATAATACAAGTTCTGACTGCAGACTCCCTTCACTACCACCAAAGATCCCTTAGTAGCCTTTGTTGCAGCATCCTCAAATATCACATTAAATCCCTTCGCCTCCAAAGCTCCAACTAAGATAAGATTTTTTTAACTGAGGAATAAATCTCACCTCCTTTAATTCATGGACTATTCCATCATGCATCCGAATCCTTACCGTACATATCCTACAAATACCACATGATTGATCATTTCCCATCATAACAACACCCCCATCAAGTCTCACAAATGTTGAAAACCAATCTCGCCTAGGAATCACATGATAAGTAGCGTCAGACTCAAGCATCTTATCTGATGCATCCAAGTGGTTGACCTTCGAAGTAATCAATAAAGAAAAGCTCAAATCATCAGAATCATCATCTTTCGCCATATTCACGTCATTAGCCTTCGGGCCCTTCTTCTTGCTATTCTCCTTCTCCTTGATCTTTGGATAGTCTCTCTTCCAATGTCCCTGCTCCTTGTAGAATGCACATTGGTTCTTTTCTACCTGGTGATGACCTCTTAACTTTGACCTTCCTCTATTACCACCTATTGGATATGGGGTTCAACCTCTCGTCGGCAAGGCCTCTACTTAAGTACTAGTGCGGGAAGCCTCTTTGTCTTTCCTCCTCAAATCATAGTTTGTCAAAGAATTACTAACTTTACTATAGCTGATAGAAGATCTCTCATTCAACAAAGTGAGCACGAATGTATCATACTCCTCATCCGATAAGGAGCCCAATAAAATA
This sequence comes from Asparagus officinalis, assembly GCF_001876935.1. Taxonomy (NCBI): domain Eukaryota; kingdom Viridiplantae; phylum Streptophyta; class Magnoliopsida; order Asparagales; family Asparagaceae; genus Asparagus; species Asparagus officinalis. The sequence continues at coordinate 55,597 of NW_017972986.1, read as the reverse complement.
ATCACATTGTACTCATCCGATATCTTCTCATCAACATTCGCCAAGTCTGACAACAACTTAGTGTAGTTGTTCACATGAGCTACTAGTGATGTGCTCCTGAATATCTGAAATCTGAATAACCTGCGTAGCAAATACAATCTGTTCTCAACACTTTTCGTAAGGTACTTATTATTGAGAATTTCTCACATCTTCATTACAGACGTCACCCTAATCACATCATACTTTAATTCATGTTCCAAACAGGATCTGATCACCCCACAAGCGTTCCTATTCATCTGTTTTCATATCGCCTCTTCATATTTTTATGGTCTCTCTTGGACCATGATGGTCTCCTCCAAATTCTAAGCATTGAGCGTATCTTAAACGTCGCTTATCCACAAACCAAAGTTGATCTTGTCGTCATACTTCACCATACTAATTTTGGTATTTTAAAAACCAACTTGGACTGTATTCACCATCTTGCTGCTTTCACCAACTTCTTCATCCATACTCGCAAACTCTAAATTGTAAAGAGAGATTCAGACTTTGAAAGGAATAAAAAAAATTACCCAACTGAATCCTAGATTGGATTCCAAATAGAACTCCTAACAACACGAGGAAAGCAAAATCTCCAATGGCAACTTCAAATCCTATCTCCACCGAAGCCTAGAACTCCAAGAACCAAGCTTACATGACGAATCTTCCTCCACACACGAGCACAATCCAAAACTAAAATATGACAGATCAATCACAAACACAGAGATATATGTGGTTTGATAATTTGCCTACGTCCATGGGGAGATGATGGTGAGATTTCACTAAATCAAGGAGAGTACAAAGGGTTACAATCTCACAAAACTCACAAACTAACCCTCAACCCACTAAATCAAGGAGAGTACAAAGGGTTACAATCTCACAAAACTCACAAACTAACCCTCAACCAAAACTCTCAACTTGCTCACAATATCTCTAGGGTTACAATCTCACAAAACTCACAAACTAACCCTCAACCAAAACTCTCAACTTGCTCACAATATCTCTCTCTCACAATGCTCAAAAGTCTATCTAATCTCTGATTACAACTCTCCTCTTTTTTATGATCCTAATCTATTCTTAGGCGTTCCATATATATAGAAAACTAAAACCAAAACAAACTAGGAATTCAAAATAAAAAACAAAACAAATTAAGAATCCTAATAACATGTTACCAAAACAGATTAAGAATCATGTTACCAAAATAAATTAGGAATCCTAATAACCTGTTACCAAAACAGATTAAGAACCAGCTATCCAACAATTATATATAGAAAACCTAAAACCAAAACAGACTACGAATTCTAAAACCAAAAACAAAACAAATTAGGAATCCTAATAATCTATTACCAAAATAGATTAAGAATCACGTTACCAAAATTGATTAGGAATCCTAATAACATATTACCAAAACAGATTAGGAACCAACTATCCAACATTAATGTAACATGTAAGATCATATCTAACAATTTTTAAACATTTACATCAATTTCAAAAGGTAAACATTAACTTTATACCTCATATGTTAACATTTGACCTCGCGTGTTAACTTTCATTATGAGATGTTAACTTTAACCTTATTATTAACTTTAGACCTCATGTCAATTTTAATTGTTAGACGTTAACTATAAGGTTTGGATGTTAAAGATGTTAACTTTCTCTGTTAAATATTAACTTCAGTACGAATTTAGAAAATAGTTATTTTATCCAATGAATACGACTTTAAGAGATGATGTAACAATTATGAAAGAACGTGAAAGTGGAAACGGAGGAAGAAAGAGAAGGATGGCAAAAAAATGGAAGAGGAGGGAAGGGAAGAAAGGCGACTGGAGATGGATTAGAGGAGAGAAGATGGAGGTGGATGAGCGAAGGAGGAAGGATGGGGGGCGGGTAAGCGAAAAAGAGGGATGATGATGGAGTAAACATGGAGGAAAGAGAAGTGAGGAAAATAAAGTTGGATGAAGAAGTGAAGAGGAAGGAGGATGAGCGGAAAAAAGAGGAGAGCGGAGGTGGAATGGAGGAGAAGGGAGGAGGATAATGGTAGGAGAGAAGAGAGAAATAGAGTAGGTTGAGTGGAGAAAGAGAGAATAGAAGAGGAGGAATAAAATTAGATGTATTTTAGGAATGTGGGAAAAATATGAGTTGGGTAGTGACATTTTCACATGAAAATTTAAATCAACAAGCCAAAACACGAGGCTAAAAGTCAATAAACTTAGTCACATAAGGGTTCACCTAGACACAATTTTTCCCAGAAGAGAGAGAACATAGAAAAATAGAAATGATGTGACTTTGTAATGCTCGTTTAAAAGAGTGGCACTATGGGCACACCTTCAACCACACCCTCTTTCTCATTTGCTACAGTGTACCGGGCCTCACATGGAATTTTAAAATTTTAAAATCCCATGTGGAGCCCGGTATACTGTAGCAAACGAGAAAGAGGATGTGGTTGGTGATGTGCCCCTATCATTTTCCCGTTTAAAAACATCGTTTATAAGCAAATAATACATTTAACACCTGTGGGCCGTTCGCTCGCTCCTTCTCCTCGTGGGGTGGATAAACCATTCTCCACCATCCATCCAAAATCAAGACTGACCATGAAAGTACACGTGGAACTCTCTCGGGCCTCGATACCACGTGAAGCGTAGCGACATTCTCATAGGTGCCGACCACGAATCTCAAAGCATTATGCTTTGGTTTGATAAAGTATTCATATAAACTAATTAGTTAATTAATTGAGCAGGAATTAAGGGGTTTGGTGGTTCGCAAAGCAAAGCCAAAAGTTATTCCCTAATCCCTAAACTTATCCCTGGTATTAAGTGATGCTGCTGCTGATCCTGTATACTCGGAGGGGAACATACGCTAAATTGGAAGATTGTGAAATAAATGAAAAAAAAAAGAAAAAGAAAAAATTGATTTGTTTGCATTTGGAAGTAGCACTTTTCTTGTGTGCTCGTTAGTTAAGAAATGTTACGAGGGACCACTTTCGTTTATTGTTTTTTTTAATGTACGTGTAGGATTTTTAATATATCATTATTGCACGAAGATAGCGTGGAAATCAATAACTACTGGTTGGGCTCGCCCGGGATCACCCATCAAGGCGAGTTACCGCGCAATGATTGCCAGCTTTGATAAGACAAGCGGTCGACAAGGGAAGTGACATTTTATCTGCTTCACTTGGATATTAAGTTTCTAAATATTTGATGGCGAGAATTATGGAAATGTAAAGAAAATGAGGAGAGCGACGCGTGGAATTTGGACTTTATCCGTTTTACCCCTCCTACAAGGCACCATGGTAAGAAGTTAAAAAATAAATAAAAAGGTCCCCCTTCCCAAAATTTGACAACTATAGGTATTCAAAGCTCTTTGATCTTTGTTTAAGGGTCTCTTTTGCAAACCACTAAAACTGGGCAGGTTTAAACCTGGTATAGTTTTAGTATAGTTTTGTGTTTGGGAAAAATTACGTCAGAGTTGTCAGAAATTATTTTAGTTTGTTTTTCAGCCTCTTAACCAGGTTAGAATTGAATCAACCCTACCTGGTTCAATTTTGGCCTAGTTAAAAATAAAATTAGGCTGACCTGATTTTTATCAATTTGTCAAATAGGCTCCAAGGTTACTCATGCGCTAGGTTGGACTAAATTGTAATTTCCATTGAAAATAAAGGCTTTTTTGATATTATTCTACCATATATGAAGATTTGAGGGACCAATTTCAGAACAATTGGTGAACTGGTTTCAGAATATAAGAAGATTTAGAAGACTGATCTTAAAATATGAAATAGTCTAATGTTAAAACACTTAAAACATTTGAGAGACTAATTTTAAAATATGAATAGTTGAGGGACTAATTTTAAAATATGAAGATTTAATGGACTAATTCAAAATAGGAAACAGTTGAGGGACCAATATGGAAAAACCCTTATAATTCTATCATCTTTGAATTTCAACAACATATTTTGCCTCCGATCCATCATTACTTTATTGGTGATGCTACAGGGACCCAAAAACATATGACCCTACATGGGACAGGTGAGATGTCGGCTCCCTGTCGCATGATGCACTGTTCATGAATAGTGCATCATGGGACAGGGAACCGACACCTCACCTGTCCCATGTAGAGTCACATGTTTTTCTGTCCCTAAGGCATTTGTCTTACTTTATTCTCTCGTCATTAGTCATCGTTACAAATTTTGAGTTATTTATTATATTAAGAATAAAGAAAAGGCTATATTTTATAGATTTTTAATAGGAATGCCTAATACAAGTCTTATATCTTCTATCTTGTTTTTTATATAACAATAACAAAATATAGGATTCTAGTAATTTAAGTGAAGTTAGGATGACCATCGTATTGTCTCAATCCGAATCTAGTATACGTTTCCAAATTCGATTCTTAATTTTATATATCCTAATTTGTTAACTAGTTCCAATTTTTTTTAAAATTAAAGGTTTAGATGAACAGTGTATTATGGGACAGAGAGCCGACACCTTACGTGTCTCATGTAGGGTCACATGTTTTTTGGTCTCTAAGGTATTTGTATTACTTCATTATCTCGTCATTAGTCATCCTACAAATTTCGAGTTATTTATTATATTAAGAATAAAGAAAAGGTACGTCACTATATTTTATAGATTTTTAATAGGAATGCCTAATACAAGTCTTATATCTTCTATCTTGTTTTTTATATAACAATCACAAAATATAGGATTCTAATCATTTAAGTGAAGTTAGGATGACCATCATATTGTCTCAATCCGAATCTAGTATACGTTTCCAAATTCGATTCTTAATTTTATATATTCTAATTTGTTAACTAGTTCCAAATTTTTTTTAAATTAAAGGTTTAGATCGGACTTAAAATTTTAGAATGAATCTACGAGTAGGCCATTCTCGATCCAATTCCTAGCTAAATACTAGAATAAATTAAGTAACAAGCTACTAAAGGGTGTATTAAAAAAAGCCATTTCTGTATCTATTGATGGGCCAAGGATCCTAGAAATGTACACGAGAAGAAGTCTTGGCTTGATGCACTCATGGGCTGTTCTCAGTGCCGGGACAGCAATTAAGTCCGCTACGCTAACCGTAAAAAAGATATATAATGTGCACACGCCGAGAGTTGTCACTGTCATCATAAATCTTGAGGAGGGGTCAACTGAATAAAATAGCTTGTTAAATTTGGAGGGCTGAGAGTCCTTATATAAAAAAAATCATATCATACTGGACTTATGAAAGAGTTTTTCAATGACTATATTATCTCTATACTTTTTTGATATTACATTCTAACACTAACCAAACAAAATTAATTATCGTTGTTAAATAATTATATTATATGTCACTTTAAATTTATATAATTTGTCCATAAAACTCCCAACGTTATTGTAAAACTCTACATCATGTTAATTATTAGTAACGTATAATAATATATTAATAGATAATTATATGTTAATAAAGTATTCATAGAAAGAGTAGAAAACATAGCATTGTCCTAAAATTATACTATGAAACTCATATAGGAAAATTACAAAGAGCATTCTTATGTTTAGGTAACAGGACAGAAGGTACAAACATAAAATTTTAGAAAACATTAGGATATTTAAGTCCAGCAAGATATGTTACCTAAAATAAAAAAAAAGTGCAGCAAGATACAAGTGGAGGTATATAAGTATATTTTTGGTAAACTATAATGTATTTAAGTTCAGATGCTTAGCTTATAATTTGCAACATTTGTTATCCACAAACAATAGTATATGATCCCATTAATAAATAATATTCATCATACAATATGAGCCCAGATGCTTAGTGTAAGCACCCTATTGCAACTAGGAAAGAACCCTAGAGGGGGTGAATAGGGTTTATGCTAATCTAATTTGATTTATGCCAATTTAAAACTAATTATCAAACATATCCTAGCACAAGAGATATGAACAATATATGTGCAAGGATAATAAACCAATGGCAATATGAACACGAACAAGATAGTGGGAATATAAACAATAAGCAATAGACAAAGACGATATAAGATATGAACACAAAAATGAGTGCGCCAATGCAATCACAAACAACCGATATGATCACGGAGTTCGGTCCCCATGACCTACGTCTCCGCTCCTCACCTCGAGGAGATCTCCACTATCACAAACCGGGTTTTCTACGCTCACCCGAATAACGTTTACACCTTAAACTCGGTTTTCTAGCTCACGAAAAACTTTACAATCACTCATAATGTAAACACACTAACTACCACCTCAAGTATTGGTCTCTAGCCTGTGTCTCCCTCAAGTGTTAGGAATTACAACATCTCTCTAGACATTACCACCTACCCCACTCCTCTTGGGACGACACTGTCTCTCACCACACACTTCTCTCTGTGTACTAGTGTAATACAAAGTGAACCTCACAATAATAAGACAAGGCTGGAAAAAACTAGCCGTTACAGCATCAGTCGACTGATGAGCTGACCGTTAGAGGCATTTTCCAGCTCATCAGTCGATTGACGACCTTATCAGTCGACTGATGACCTCATCAGTCGACTGGTCAGTCGACTAAAACAAAACAGAAACTTTTTTATTATTCCATGCGATTTCTTCAGTCGACTGATAACATTGTATCAGCCTGATTAAAACAGAAAATCTAATTTTTAAACTGCCTTTAAAAATAGTAAACAAATTCCAAAAATTATAAAACTTTGGAAAATGATTGTAAACATGATAATATACATCATTTTGTAAATATGTTCAAAACATGAAAATATGAGATACTTGAATTTTGATGTTTTGACATAAACCAAGTTTTAAAACTTTGTGAAATAACTTTATAGACTTGATAAAAAGTAGAAACTATAATTGTTAAATCTATAAACCATATAAACAAAAAACACAATATTTTTCCAAATACAATAAAATATGAAACATATAAAAGTGTATATGAAGATATATATTATTTCATATCTATATAGCTAAACCAAAACATATATGTATATATATAACTATATATATACAAAACCAAAACGTGTATGTGTGTATATAATTGAGCTTAAAGTACTAACACACATATTATAAAAACCTAAACTAAATTACCCAAGCTTAATCTTGATCTTCAATAAGCTCTTCTTGGTAAACTTATGGATGAAGCTTGAACTTGGATCTTCAACTTGAATTGTAAGGCTTCAACCACTATTCTGCCAACCTCCATTGGATATGATCGTTGAAGTGCTATTCCATCCAACCTCTAACTGATTACTTGTCTATAATAAATATAAAAATACAAACACTAAATAAACAACATTAGTAATAAATTGTATGTAAAACACCATCAAAACAAAAAGGCCAACACTTAGCTTATATTTGTATAGTAGAGAAGATGTGGAAAAATTAAAGCATCATAATTTGAATGTGTCTCAAGATTTTGAATTATTTACTAAAATTATATACTTCGCTTAGAAAACTTTAGAAGAGGCTTAAGAAGGACTACTACAAAGTGTTTGACATCAGATAAATATTGAACAAATAAGATCCATAATATCGGATTACAAAAATCAAGGATATGTATATAATACTGTGTATCATATGAGATAATATTCATACGTAACATGACATTGTAAGAATTTTAAACATAAGCATTTGCATCAAGATATATGCTTAAGATTTGGGAGAGCCGAGAGTAGAACGATGTGGGAGAAGAATTGTGACCTTTGTGCGTTTTGTGGGCCCCGATTTTGTTTCTCAAACACGAACCAAACTGAGCCCACAATCAAATTAAAAAATGACATGATTTTCAAGTTACCTTCAAAGGGATATATTGTTCATATTTTCGATAACAGTTGATATATCAAAAATATCACCAAACAAAAGAAAATAATATAAATATTATCGAGATAAAGTCTTTAACCTGATATATTGGCTGATATAGCAATATATCATGCGGCATTTAATACAATATCTATAAGAACAAATACGTAAAGGTATTTAGATATTAGTTCCTTGATTATAAATATCCAATAATTCTATGTTATTCTATCAAATTTTAAAATTGCTCATAATTTTAGGGACTAATATTAAATTACTAAAATTTTGAGATACTAATTATAAATAAATCATACTTGAAAAAAGAGTTAATTTTTTTAAATCCTCTCAACTATGAGGATTATCTTAAAAAAAACACACTCAACAGGTGCCAATGCCATATTTAAGAAAAGAGTTAATTTGTCCTTAAATTCGTCCTACATATCAACTCTGAAAATCTTTTGCTCTAAGAATTCTAAGAGAAATTTAATATTTATTTGGGATAGGTATGTGATCCTTCTGATTCCCCTTGTCTGTCATGATTTGTAATAAATTATTTGACAAAATAAATTAAGTTGTCATTTTATATTACTCACCTTTTTATAAATTTATAAAGCTCATAGCTTGGATATGAACATTATTGCATATATTGTATTCTTTTAACTCCTTAAGTTAAATTTTGGGCTGTTGTTTAACATTGGATAGATATAATTTATTTTGTTAAAATAAAATCAATATGAGTGCATAATATGTATAAACCATTCTCAGATCATATTTTATAATTTTCTGAAACTAGAGAGTAATCGTTTTGACAGATCAATTAGTAGTTGGGAAGATGTAAAAAGAGTACAACATCATATTTTGGACTTGATCATATAATTTATATTTTCTTCTTGAATTATTTGCACATTGTTTGTGGGAAAATTTGCAATAAGAAAATGAAGGAAAGAACTGTATTTGATTTTATTCTCTCTAACTGCTTAGAAAAAGAATGATTACAACTCTCTCAACTCTCGATGACAATTGGATTTTCGATTACAAAAGAGAAGAGAATGATCTGGATTCTCTCCTTTGTTTAATTCTGGGTTCTTCACGGTGGCGATGAGATGCCTCCCTCGAATGCTCGCGTCGAGTTTGCTTCTCGTTGACGATCCGATGTCTTGTTTCACTAGAACGTGGTCTTCTCCTCACGATTTGACGTTGTGGAGAACTCTGAACGAGTTTAAAACTCTATGAAAGAGTTGATTTAACCGAAAGTCGGTTATAAGCCAAGGATGAAGAAGATCTTGTTGCCAATCTTCAAAGCTCCAACCGAAGGATGAAGGATCCTCTTTTCGCTGCCAAATCTCAGCCGAAGGATCAGAACCGAAGCCCCTGCTGCCAAGGAGTCCCAACAGACCGAACCCCAGCTGAATTGATTTTTAGTTATTTATAGGGGATTAAGGGGTGTAATCACCTCCTTAATTCGCTCTTAACTGGGGCTAATGGGATGTAACCGCCCCTTAAATCACTCCTGAGTGGAGTTGTGATCCCCTCAGATCGTGGGAGATGGTTGTGAAACCGTTCAGCTCGTGTTTGAACGAGTCAAACGCAAACCCTGCATTCTGGAGTGAAATCTGCGTTTGAATGCAGCGTTTGGAGGCTCGAACGCAGCGTCTTGTTGGAAGCTGCGTTGGCAGTTTGTTGGAAGCTGCGTTTGTGGCCGAACATGAGCTGCGTTGGCGGTCGAATCTGAGCTGCGTTTGTAGCTTTTGGAGCTGCGTTTGCGGTTTGTTGGAAGCTGCGTTTGCGGCCGAACTTGAGCTGCGTTGGCGGCCGAATCTGAGCTGCGTTTGCACCTTTTGGAACTGCGTTTGCGGCGATTTGGAAGTTGCATCTGAGCTGCGTTTGTAACGATTTGGAAGCTGCGTTGGCAGCGTTGGAAGCTGCATCTGAGCTGCGTTTGCAGCGATTTGAAAGCTGCGTTGGCAGCGTTCGGAGGCTGCGTTTGAGCTGCGTTCGTGGCTATGAACGCGACGCATCTTGATGCTGGTACGTGGGGAGGACTTCCACGTCTTGATTTGAAGAGACCATCGATTTGTAGTCTCTTTCTGTCGAAGTGTTGCAAAGATCATCATTTTGTAATCTTTGCTTTAGCTCTCTGATATGTGAGAGTCGTCAGATTGTAACTCCCGATGTTGATTGTGGAGGCTGTTGATTAGAGCTTTCATTAATTATTGTGAATGCGTCAGATTGTAACCTTCATCGATCCACGTGAAAGTCTTCAAATTGTAGCCTTCTGGAAATCGTCAGATTGTAACTTCCATCATCGGTGTTTGATGGGGATCAGCTATCTATTGTGATTTTTAGACAGCCTACACACATTCTAACTTAAAAAATTCTAGAAAAAAGTTCTTGAATATCTATAATACTCGGTCGCCGAATAAACAACATGTGAAAGTAAACAATAGGCGGAAGTGATTTTTTTATAACTGAACAAAATCCTTAATGACTAGCTAAAACCTACCATGTTTCTTTGATGACTTCAAGAATTTATTTTTTTCATTAATAATAATAGTTTTTTTCTGTATTGGTCCCTTATATCATTATTATTTTAAAATTGTACATTCAAATTACTAATTAGTCTTAAATCATTAATATTTTAAGGCTTTAAACATCACTATTTCTCTAAAAGACGAAATATTAAAACTACACATAGAAATATCCAAAAAAATTAATATATTATGATAATTATAAAGTTTTTACAGCCATATTATAGTAAATAAATAAACTTAAAGTAAGTAATTATAATATTTGACCCCGTACTAGGCACGTGCATTCCACATAGTAATAATAATAGGATTTGTTATATGATTTTATAGAAGGAGAGGATTGCTCTCTTGTTGCCGCATTGATAATCATATTTTGAACGGCCATAAAACTTAAAGATATGAAATCATTTGTACACTAGCATATCATAGGATAACTTGGTTAACTTAGTAGACATATGAAACAATTTTTTCTAAAAAGAGAATAGAAAATTCTATTTTAATTGGCCATAAAACTTAACTAAGAGTGCTGCTACGGAGACCCAAAATATGGGATCAAGGGAGGGGATAGGTGATGTGTCATCTCCCTATTGCATAATGAGTTGGCCATGCCAACTCATTATACAATAGGGAGGGGACACATCACCTGTCCCCTCCATTGGTCCCATATTTTGGGTGCTTAAATCATTTTTCTTTATAAAAAGAGAAAAGAAATAGTTTTATATGTTAATTATCCCAAATTTGAGATTCACGTTATAACATATAGTCTTTGATTTTCCATGTCCAAGATATATAGGAAGGACCGAGCTAGTGAGCGTCTATATAAGAAAGCAAATGTTGGCATAGATCTGACTCTTGGTGCATATAATTAAAGCCGGACATATTCTACTTGGAAATTGAATATTTCATATAATCATATATATCCAGTTTATTCACGTGATATATGAATAGGGAATAGGAATAGCTCATGTTTAGTTTTATTTGGTTAATAGGAATCTAAAATGAGAACTGATGTTGTTTCAATATCGTAACGTGCACCTGCAGTTATTATAACACAATATTGTGTTTATAGATATTGCAGAATTGAAGTTAGAAGGCAAGTTTTCAATACTTCTACATTTAATTTCGGATAAACCACACGGTCTTTCTCTTAACTTTTTATTCTGATTCATAGTCTTCTACATGACTATTCAAGTACACTCTATTTTTGGTAAAATAAATGCTGATCAGCTTGTTTTCTAATTCTCTTTTTCTCCACATGTGATCCATGCATCTATCTGACTACTAAACGGTAATTTCAACAACATTGTATTTGTTGTTCCTCCTTATAAATAATTAGGTCAAAGATCATGCCTTAAATTTTCAGCTTCACCGCTATCGCTCCCCATTTATATTTTTCTAAACAAAACCTTGAGAACTTCAAACCGCTATCGCTCCCCATTCATAAATTTTTTTAAACAAAACCTTGAGAACTTCAACCCTAACAGTACTTTTAAGATAAATACGTTACAGATAGCCCCATAAACAATTTATATTTTATAGAAAATACCTTAAAAGTTTAAAAATGATAAAATTTTTCTAAAAATTTATTTAAAATCATGAGAATTTCAAACCTAAGAGTATATTAGAAATATAAGAATTATAAATATCCACCTAAATAATTTTCAAATTGTAGAAAATAACCTAAAAACTTAAAAATTTTAAAAAATCCTCAAATTTGCAAATCCCTACGTGTTTGAACAATAGCAAAAAACTCTCTCACAAAAAACAAATTCCTAAAAACATCCAAAAATTTCAAGCCAAACAGGAAAAAAAAAGAATTTCAAGCAACATTAAAGATTTATAATTTGTAGAAAACACCCTAACAATTACAAAAAATTTAAAGAACAACTTTAAAAATTCAAAATTCAAAAATAACCATGACACTTTCATATCTGACAGTACACTAACAATATGGAAATTACAAATACACACATAAAAAAAACTATCATAATAGTTTCAAAAACTATAGAAAGCACCATCAAAATTACAAATTTATAAGAAACAATTAGAATTTCAAATCTTTTGAGAGGACCTTGTTCCTCTGTTGAACCTGGAATTACTGTTCCTAGTCATGGCCAACTCAAAAACATACGAATGACAGGGAATTTGTGAAGGAGATTGTGAGAATTGAGAGAACAAGGACAGAAGAAGGATTGAAGTTGAGATTGAGAAGAGGAGAACAATTCTTATTCATTCATAATGTTTTCAGTATTACAACTTCTCTTTTTTATACAGCTCTCATCAAAACATAGAGAAAACAAAAATATGAACCAAACATGCACACACTGTAACAACTCCAACAGAAACAGTTAATTCTGTTCCTAACTAACTCTTAGCATTTATTACAAGCTAAAGCATTGTGTAACATCTCCAGGTTTTATGCATCACTTCAAACTCTTGTTTCCATGTTCTCCAGCTTCAACCTTCTCATTGCACTTGACAGGTTCCAGCTGCTCATTGCACTTGACAGGTTCCAGCTGCACTTGACAGGTTCCAACTTGATCACCTCCCGTACATGCTTTCTTCAAGGCTTCCTTCCTCTGAGCTTGTACAAACAGAACTAACATGGAAGAGGATTGAACTAACACTTCGAGCTCCAGCGTAATTGACAGGTTCAACTTCTCAGGCTTGTTCTCCAGATTGATCTCCCGTCCCTGATAATTCCCTCCGCTTAATTTGGGGGACCTTGTCTCAAGGTCAAATGTTCCTCTAGAAACATGTTCCTCTAAAAAATGGGCCATCCTCAATGCTATATCATTCTGATACTGTACACGAAGGTGCAGCGTCTTCATACCTAGATCGATCATGTATGCAGCATTAGGATCAAGAACACTACCCATAGTGTGATGATAGTGGCAGACTTTTGAAACAAATTCTTCTGGACCGATGCAACTATCTATGCAAACCAGAGCTCCTTTCCTGTGGCAAAGCTCGGAAACCAACTTGACATCGATGCATTTATGTAGAGTTTCACAGCTTTTCTTCGACAAAACTGCAGCAATTTGCAGGGAATGAATTCTGGCCTGATAAAGCACTTCATCTGCAACCCAGTTTCCAATGCCAGGAATATAACCCTGATCGAGTAGTAGAGCCTTAATTGCAATTTTCTTTGTGCTCAAAGAATCTACAAATTCCTCCACCTTCATAGGCTCTAGCAATGCATTTGGACTGGTTTCACAAATACTAGCATCACAAATATTCTGCATTTGAACTTTTGAAAGCTGTGAGATATAAATTGGTGACTCAATTGAATTCTCAGGAATGTGAGTACCTAACATAAATTCTTGAGTCGTTGCCAGTTGGAAACTCAAATCACTGTCAGGAATGTGATGTCTGGTAGATCTACCTTCTGCATTATTTCCAACATCATCAACTTGTGCCCAAACGAACTATCTTGGTTGCTCAAATGGAATATCAAGTGTTGAATCGTGTTCCATCGGCCTGAGCATAGAAGATTCAAGAATACCTTTTGGCAGCATCATGTTTTTAGTTCTTGCATCGATCGGTGTAGAGTATTAGCTTGTCTGCATCATGTGATTCCAAGAAGGAGATGTTCCAACAACACTATAACCAGAACCTAGTGGCTGACTTCCCTACTTCCCATTATCACCTACTAAATTATGTGAACTGGTCAAATTGGTTTCAGGTGTTCCTGAATGTCCAAGTGACTGTGTGCTTCTATAGCCATCTTGTTTCCCAGATTCAATTTGGTTTTGCTCCCAGAATCCTGTTCCATGAAAGAGATTTTGATCTGCTTGGGACGAACCAATTCTGAAAATCTAACCACTAACTTTTTCCTCAAGCTCGACCCTCGAGATTCCCTTAGGAGGCACCGTTGAAAAAACCTAAGCCTCCGGCAATCCGTTCAAAGCATACAACTCCATCTTCTTAGTTTTTTCTTCTTGCTTGAGATTGACCATGGTGGTTTCTTGAGTTTTGGCTTTCTCTTGATTGATTCTTTTGCTCCTGACCTTGGTATTTCCTTGTCCTCTCTTGATTTCTCTGAAGTACTAGAAGTATCATCAAAGGATAATTTTCCAAGATTGGAAGCTCTGTTTCATGGTCCACCTCTAGGTCTTGAAACATCCTTGCTGCCTGAATCCTTGCCACTTTTAGATTGTGCTTGCGATTTGGATTATTTTGATGTTGTACTCGAACTACTTTTCACCTTCTTGCTCTGAGAAATTTCTACCTCACTTGTCATATTTGCAGGTTCGTCACCATCATCAGCATCTTCGGGTTGCTTCTTAGTAACATTCTCTTTGATCGCTTCATCATGGGTCTCACTGCTTCCTGAATGATCTTTTTGTGCAGATGCAGAAACAGGTGGCTGAGCTATTGCATCAACATCAGTACTCTCCTCACTTGCCTTTGACCCAGGTGGCAGTCTTCCTTTGTTTCAAGCAAAGTTTGAAGAATTCTCAACAGAGGCTGGGGAAGCAACATAAATGTTCTAGGAATAGATCCGACGATCATCTTTTGGCCCCGATCCTAAGATTTATTGGCCAAGATTCTTAGAAATTTGTATGTCTAATCGATAACAACCATCATAAATATTGCGTCCTTGTAGAAAATTCATTGCGTCCATCACATTTTGCTATGATTAGAAATGGATAAGAGCTTGAAAGCTAGCTGACTTTTGAAGGATGACGATCTTCTCTATAAACCCATATGGAGAAAACACTTGATGCAACACTTCCTCCGTTATAGGATAGAGCATTGATTGAATGGTGACAAAGAGCAATCGATTGGGTTGATAATCCTGATCCACACCCTTCTGAAGAACTGTGGATGGGTCTGGTATCTTGTCGAGTGATTGACTTGGATTCTTGGAGTTCCTGAGTTCTTGGAGAAGCTTTGCATTCTCTTCCAGCTGAGAAGATATCCTACCCATTCTTGCCTTCCATTGTTGATCGAATAAGCTTTGCTCTGATACCAATTGAGAGGACCTTGTTCCTCTGTTGAACCTGGAATTACTGTTCCTAGCCATGGCCAGCTCAAAAATATATGAATGACAGGAAATTTGTGAAGAAGGTTGTGAGAATTGAGAGATAAGGACAGAAGAAGGATTGAAGTTGAGATTGAGAAGAGGAGAACAATTCTTATTAATTCATAATGTTTTCAGTATTACAACTTCTCTTTTTTATACAGCTCTCATCAAAACACAGAGAAAACAGAAACGTGCACCAAACGTGCATACACTGTAACAACTCCAATAGAAACAGTTAATTCTGTTCCTAACTAACTCTTAGTATTTATTACAATCTAAAGCATTGTGTAACAGCTCCAGGTTTTATGAATCACTTCAAACTCTTGTTTCCATGTTCTCCAGCTTCAACCTTCTCATTGCACTTGACAGGTTCCAGCTGCACTTAACATGTTCCAACTTGATCACCTCCCGTACATGCTTCCTTCAAGGATTCCTTCCTCCGAGTTTGTACAAACAGAACTAACATGGAAGAGGATTGAACTAACACTTCGAGCTCCAGCGCAATTGACAGGTTCAACTTCTCAGGCTTGTTCTCCAGATTGATCTCCCGTCACTGACATCTTTAATATTCAAAAAAAAATTAAAAAAATGGTGAGAATTCAAAACCTAATAATACGCTAAGAATATATGAGTGATAAAATAGAAACATAAATAATTTGTAATTTATGGATAATCTTGAAAGTTTCCAAAATTGCAAAATCAAAATATTGAACAGCCGCCGCTAAAGAATTTACAATTTGTATAGAACACCTTGAAAATCTTCAAAATTGTAAAATAATTTGTAAAATAACCCTACACAATACATTGAATGTATAGGAATTATAAATAGTCCCCTAAACAATTTCTAATTTGTAGAGGATATGCTAATAGTTTTAAAATTTGTAAAATAACCCTAAAGTTGTAAATCCCTAAAATTTTAAATGATAATAAAAAAGTCCCTCAATAATGAGAAATTTAAAAAAAGATCATGGAATTTCAAACCTAACAGTTTATTGAAAATATAAAAATTTCAAACAACCCCTAAAGAATTTCTAATTCATGGAAACACCTTGAAAATTTTAGAAATTGCAAAGAATACAATATAATTCAAAATTTAAACAACATATAAGACTTTCAATCTAACAATACACTTAAAATATGGGAATTAGAAATAGACCAATAAATAATCTCTTATTTGAAGAAAATACCCTAATAGTTTTAATAATCGCGAAAGAATCTCAAATTTTAAAATTTATAAACTACCCTTAAAAATTAAAATCCTCAAGATTCTAATTACTATGAAAAGAATTTCAAATCTAACAATACGCTGAAAATATAGGAATTATAGATAGCTACCTAAATAATTTGTAATTTGTAAAAAATCCAATACTATGCAAATTTATGTAAATCCAAATAATCTATATGGAGAATTTAGAGTATAAGGCAACATACTATGCAACTTTTTCTCCATATAATAATAATAGTAATTGTATCTAAAAAACATACCATGCAAGTTCTTAGATATAAATCGTGATGTTTCCACGATTTAGACCATAAGATGCACCATGTTTGTTTTGCTGGTCAAGAACAAGATTTGACAAAGTCAAGCCCATTAGGATAAATATTAAGGGACATCCACATTGTTTATATTTAATAATTTTAGTTACTACTTTTAATATTTGATAGAAAGAGAAACTCTGGTAATAATTATTTGTTTACATAATTCCAATATTTTGCTTGAGATTTATTTCATAGTTATATGCATTACTTTCCTAATTAATCAATAATTTATACGCTTCAATTATGATGATTGTAGTTGGTCACTTACTATTGTATTTCCATGAAGATGTCAAATTTTCTCTAGCTATCTACAATACATGTATATATTTGTAAACTGATTGCTAATTTGACGTATTAAAATGATTTTCCTTTATAGAAGTTTATTCTCTGATTTTGAACTGCATAATCACCACACAACAATTTCTAATGCAAACTAACTTACTCAAAATGGTTTCAAACCAAGGTTTGAATTGAACATAAATATATATATATATATATATATATATATATATATATATAATCATGTTAACACCTTTTAATCAGAAGAGAACATTCAGAGGAGCATGGATAATGAGATAAAGAAGAAAAGTAATGACTTTGTAGGTAGTACTACCAATAGCAAATGGTAATATAAAGTTGACCAATTTTATGGTGCTCACCTACTAGCCTATGAGCATCGATGTTTATATAGATATACTTTATAATTTATTAAAAGGGTCATGTAATCTTATGCAATAACATTAATTTAATACTAAATAATAACATCTTTGCTGGGAAAAATTCTCCATGAACCAATATGTTTTGTATTATACAGACTATGCACTCTAAAGTCTTGGGTGTTTTGTGGAGCCAAAAAGTTTCGCCTCCAACATTTTCTTGTCATAATGGTGAAATCCACCAAACATATTTGAATATTCCAGATGAATTATATGCAAACATTCATATAACACAATAAAAAAAATATTAATCTTAAGCTCATATGCAGGCTCATTCAGAGCAAGCTTCAAAAAAACCATATCCATCAAGGTTCTTTGCAAGTGTAAAAAAGAAATTCAAATGCGTAATATTATGTAGGCATCAAAGAATTAGATAGAGGTTTGATCTTACAAAACCTACTCAAATGCACACAATTAAATCTAACTAAAGTTTATCAACACACAAACACACTATTGCAACTTTAAGGTAAAGATAATTATCATTTACAATAGCTTGAGTCATAGTTCTATACTTCCAAAGGCTATGACAAGAAGGCGGATAAAGTTATTAATAAGTTAATAACGAGTGTCCAACTAATAAATGTCACAAAATCGCTAATGACTCAGCATCCAGTTTAAATAATATCCCTTCTTTATAAAAAAACATATCAAAATTCAGTATTAGCATATAATCTAGAAATCGACAATGAAAATTATAGGTACTTAGTTAAGATCCTCATATAAAATGACACGGACAGTGCAAAGGAAACCCTATGCAGTATAACAGAAACTCTTATTAGAAACTGAAGAATTCATTACATAGAAAAAGAGATAACTCCTAACTATCTTTTGTGATAAATCAAAAACACAGCAAATACTTCATATATATGAAATACTCTTTGTTCTCATTGAATCTAAAAATGATCAAAGTCCGTATTTCCAAGTGTTTGTGTTTGAACATCGGAAAGACATTCAAATTCCTCATGAAGTTAGATGAGAATGTAAAAGATGAACAAGGCCGATGAAAGATAATAGCACAAGAAATTCATATCCAACTTGATGTCACAACTGATGTAGATGATAAAGACAATACTCTATATTTTGCCTAGGAAAAGATAAATATAGATAAAGATTGATCTTGGCTCAATCAAAAAATAAAGCAAAAGGATTAGAAGACAACATTTTATGATTATTTTATAGAATAACTTAATTTTTTAAGTAAAATTAGGAAGCTTTAGAAGGGATTTTCATGAATTTTTAGTATTTTTATATGTCTTTTTGAATTAATTTTTCATATAAAATTATACTAGAGTTACCATTAATCATTAATTTATGATTTTTATGAAGTTTATCAATAGTTAGGAACAAAATGCAGTGGATCCTTTTTTCAATGAACAATCAACGCAATGCTTTCTTTTTTCATCATTGAATTCACTTATAGACCAATCATCTTGGCTCATTGGATTTAATTAGCATCTTCCTTTTATAATGCTATTTTTAAGTGTTTTTTTTATTTGCGACATTATCATTTCTCACATTGATAATGTATGGAATCACACGGTCAAATGACAGTAGATTAAGTTGATGGAGGTCCTCTAGCTCTTCGAGTGTTTGGTCCTTGGGCAAGATATACTTTCCTACACAAGTAACAAATCATAAGAGGGCAGGGTATAATTCCCCGGTTGTTCCTCTGACAATCAAGTCAATGAGCTGCTTGTGTGGAGAAGTAAAAGGAACTGAAGTAGTTCTTTTGTTTAGAGAATAGAGAAAAAATCTTACATTGTAATAGAAAATATTATCTCCTTTTATAGTAGTAGAAGAAGGGTAGAATGGTAAGTTCGGCCGAGCAAGGGCTGGCAGTCAAGTCAGATTCAACTTTACAGGTGTCGGCCGACGAGTGAAGAAGAGATCACTTTGGTGTTTAATGCGAAGTGACTGGGGGTGTGCAGTGCCGGCGTGGTCCGATGTATCATAAATACTATTGAAGGCAGAGGAATAATGGTGCCCATAATCCATTTAATGGCATTTACAGCGAGGTGATTGGTTATCAGTGCATAGTAGGGGATCGAAGCATTTCATGGCCTTTCTACTCGTGTCGTGGTTAAGAAGTATCACATTTTTAGTTGTCCTCGCAAGGTGCCAGCCGATTAGTCGGCCGAGTGGAGTGGTTAAGTAGTCGACTCGGCTGGGGGACGACACGTAATGCCTTTCGGGCCGTCAACATGTTACGCCTTTCGAACCGTCCTCGTAAGATGTCAGCGTGTCGAGTCGACCTAATTGGGTCTCTAATTATCTCAAGGTGCTGACTTGATTATGTATAATATGGGACACTTGTCTTCTTTTGATTAGAGATTATTTTTCATTATTTAAACGACTATAACAGTTGGCCCATTTTACTTGGAGTCGTCCTAGGTCGGGTTCGAGTGAAATATAATAGTTCTTGCTAAGTCACGAGAGACATTAATGTGGGATTTGAAAAGTTCTTTTGGATGCGACGTGGCTGATGTCAGTGAATTCTTTTCAACCGCTATTTTTTCGTATTTCATGTAAGATTGTGGGCTATTCATGGCAAGCATGCTTTGTCTCAATTCGAGAAAAGATGCATCAAATTCTAGAATTAATCTGGGCTGTCGGTTGTGGTTCAGCTCGTCCATTGAGATTCTGCCAGTTAGAGCCCTAGCTGCACTATAAATAGGACTGTCATGGCGAGGGAGTGGTTATTGCCTTTCAAATTTCTAAATTTGAAGTTGCTAAGTACTCTGATTATCTCTTCCGGTGATGATCCATAGTACTAATGGAGACCTCTGCGCTCAATGCTAGGCAAGAAATTCTTGTTGAGATCCATTCAAAGGTGATTCTGCCTCAACTCAGCTCTCCATGGGAAGTACAACATTCCTCGTAGTTACAAGTTGATGGCAACGATGATATCACAGGAGGTTTACAACCATGACGATAGTCAGGGCTCTCTCTATTTGAAGCATCTGGAGTTTAGCATGTTCCTGCCTCTGCATCCCTTCCTTCACCGTGTGTTCACCGCCCTGGGGGTATCGCTAATGCAGATGAAGCCAAATGTCATCGCCATGTTGGTGGGGTATGTGGTAATCTACGGTTGGTTAGGATCGAACTATCCTTGAACGTATTTGTTTGTGTCGGGAACAATTTTTATTGTAGCTTCTATTAAATCGTTTAACAGAAATAAAAGAATGAGCCTTACACTTGTAAAACTTTTCTTTACAATAAAAACAAAATCGTGGTGTTTCTTAGAAACATACACAAAAACTCCTACATAGTAGCTTGTGCTTGTGTGAGATCTTTTCTTGTACCGGAGATGCGTAATCCGTGGACTATTGAATCAATGTTCCAAGCTGAAAACAAAGAAGGTTGAGAGTTGATGTTTCAACGTGGAGACAAGAACTGAAGTAAACATCTTAGCGAGGTAAGATAGATACTCTTCTCAAGATCAAATCCAAGTTTAAACTTGAGGAAACACTGAAGAACTCTTGAGGATGCTTGAAAGCGGATGAGGGACTCTCTCTTACTCTCAAAGTTCGCCAAATGCTAAGTTCTTTATGCTATCTACTCTTTGTCAGTGCCTCAGTACCCCATGCACAAGTGTACCAAGGGGTATTTATAGCCATTGGAAGCCGTAACTGTCAAAAAGAAACTAAAACAACTAATGGTCACTACCTCCATTGGGCGAGACAATGTTTACTTTATTGGCTAAAGGAGGTAGTTCTAACCAGTTTGTAACCATCGTCCTACTACTTAAATTGCATTAAATGCTACAATTTTCATGGGTAGTGGGTGTATTTTACTGCTATAATCATCCATTAATATTAATGAACATTTCCCAGTAGTTATGGAGCCATGTGGACCCTGCAAAAAAGTCACAAAACCATCAGAAAACACGAGAGGTTGTCTCGTAGTTGGAGAGATAGCTCTTACTATCTCTCATATCCGAGACAGTGAGCACTGTCTCGGATACACGAGACAGTGAATGTTGTCTCACCAACTATGAGACAGCTCCAAGTCTTTCTGTTGTATTGTTTTGTGTTCTTCTTTGCTTCCTTTTTTGCTTTGGCTACTCTTCTTTGATTTAGATGATGATGTTCTTCATCTTCTCTCAGTCTTGAGCTATGTTTGGGACCTATAGATAATTTTTTAATGTTTATAGATACCCCCTCCAAAGTTTTTAGCCTCCTCAGTATTTTATCAAGGAGGGAGTCTGAAATACTTTGGACAAGATAGGCCATACTTCTGCCCAACGTTGGACTGTGTAGAAGGATCTGTAAGTGGCTTCAGTTTCTTAACTTCTTTAGTTTTCAACTTCATCAGTATTTTATTGAGGAGTCTGAAATACTTCTGGTACTGCGATGTCGCTGACCATTGTTAAAATTTGGAACTAAAGTTGATGTGTTGACTTTTGAGAAGTTGAATTAGCTCGTGTCGTTGAGTTGACGTTAAACTGATCATCTTTGTCAGGAGCTCATAGCTTGATTGCAGTTGAACTACCATAGGTAATTTTGGAATAGAACCATCTTGAACCAAATGTTGGCGTAACTGTTGGTGTATTGCTAGACGCTGACTTCTGTTGTTGGTGTAAATATAGTTTATACTCGTACATAGCTAAAGTCTACACAGTTTAAGTTCTTAAGGCGTTGGAGCATGGAGAAGCAGTTTATACTCGTATACTCATCGGAGTTTAGGAACCAGTTTAACCTCGTATACCTGTTGGAGGATGTAGGAATCAGTTTAACCTTATATACCTAATGGAGGATCACGGAGAAGTAGTTTATACATATATACTCATCGGAGTGTTGTAGATGTACTAGAGATGAACCAAAAATGCATTGGAAATCACGCCAGAGGGGGATTCTTTGCGTGAGACAATATATATTGTCTCGCGTGTGTGAAACAGTATACACTGTCTTGTGTGTCCGAGACGTGGTCAGCTGTCTCGCTCGAAGAAAGGTGGCCGTGTCTGAGGGGTTTAAGTCTGGAATTTGCGGTCTTTTGGGCCATCTTTGCCTGCCTTCCTGCGTTCAAAACTTCCTCAAACACCCTATAAAAGAGTTTTCTAACCTGTTTCCCTTCTTCATCTCTTCAATCTTGATTGATATTGCTCGAAAGGAAGTCTCCATCTAGGGTTTCAAAGCTCTTCGACAAGGTTTGATCTCTTGCCTCTTGTCTAAAGTGCTCAAGCCCTGTTTTCTTCTAATCTGTGATAGAAACCAAAGTTTGGGCTTTTGTGTGTGGGTGCTTTCAAGTTTTCCCTTGAGTTTTCCTCCAAACCCTAGCTTGTCATCAAAGTTTTGGTTAAAATACTCCTTTTCACTATGTCTCCCAAGAGATCGAGGATCGCCAAGGGCATATCAGTTGCCCAATCATCTAAGGGTGGAGGCCGTGGCATCGTCCTTTGGAGGTGAGTTTTTACTGTTTTGTCGATTCAAAAGTTAGGATTTTTAGTAGGTTTCCTCATTTATTCTCCTTCGCGAGACATTCGGAAAGAGCCAACATCCTCCTTTTCGAGGATTGACGCTTAATCAGAGTGTTTTGCTTGGCCAAAACACACCCTAAGGTGAAAAGATAGTTTCATACTGTCTCGTAACTTTCTAAATAGTGACTTTGCCTCGCAAGTTCGCAAGGTCAGCTTGATAAAATATCTTTACGAACTCTTACTTTTGTTCTTGTTCTCAAGCTTCGACCATAGATCGTAATGAGGAGAAGCTTGTTCTTCTCAAGCTCATTCACTCGAGGGTCTACATGGATGAACTCATGTGACTTTATGACCTTTATGACATCCCCAGGACTTTCACATTGGTTGTGCCTGAGAAGAGTGATCCAGTGTATAGTCATAGCGAGAATCGAGTATTGTTTTATCTAGACCATTTGGAGCATGGTCTACGGCTGTCCCTCTACCCTTTTATTAAGAAAGTACATGTTGCTTTAGGGGTTTTCCCTTCCTAGTTTTACCCAAGTGCGATGGGGATTTTGGTGGCCTTCATAGTTACCTGCCACCGTGTATAAGTTAAGCCGAACATAAGGTTGCTTGGGCATATGATAAGCGTTGGATCAGCTGAAAAGGACCCACACTACTTTTACCACTACAAAAGTGATTTCCAGCTTATTACCAATGCTTTAGAGTCGAACAAGGACCGGAAAGAGAGATATGTGTGGGTCTATGATGGCGACATCATCTTCGCCTACTCGATTTGGTCTGAGGCAAATAGGGACGTGTTAAGCCCTGTCACCCTAAGTGACTTGGAGAGGAGGCATTTGGAAAATATCCTTTCCTATTCTAAATCAAGGGAAAAAGATGACCTTCTTGACACGACGTCTCTTCGATTGGCGGGCGTATCCATGATTTTACCCTCCATTGATGATCAGGTGAGGGCAGGGATTTCTACTTTTCCTCTGATGGAGAATCATAAGAGAATTGCAGGGGATGAGAAGTTGGGTTCAACCACCAGTCCCTAGAAGAAATTGAGGAGGGTCCTTGGCGCTGAAGAGGTAGCTGGCCGTGATGATATGATTAGGGATCTTCCTAAACATAGCTTCGACCAGATGGTTACTCTCTCCGACTCTAACCATAATTTGATTTCTCACTTGCTGTCAGAACCAGATAAGAGTCAAGCCGTAGAACCAATCACGAAAGCTGGTTCATTTGCAGGTATGCACTCTACTCGAAAGTTACTTTTACTCAGTTGTTAGTTTTGAGTAACCATGTGAGAGCTTTGATTGTAGGACTAACAATTGGTGCTGATACGACTACAATCTCGGAGGCTTCAGAACAAGCCAAAGATTTGGGCACTACGGTTTTGGAGCACGATATTACTGAAATTCAACCATACACTTTCCAACCTGAAGTCGCTGTTCTCTTAGATCCGATGGTCATGGAGGCATCAGCTAGAATTGAAGTTAGCCCCGTTGCTCAAGCTGTGAGACCAACATGCGAGGCTGGTGCGTCCATAACCACTGAATCTGAGCAACTCCAGCAATTCATGAAGTTGAGTCAATAGGACTAGAGCAAGAGCGCCAACCTAAAGGATATTTCGCTGACGTTGGTATGTTCTTTCCAATAGTTACCTTAAAGTCCTAAATATCGGAACCACGCTTAACAACTTTTGGAGTGCTTACTTCCCCTTATTTTATTGTAGTGCCTTCTTCATCTTTGTATAATACCATCAAGGCGTTGATATCAGATGAAAATCCGAATAGGGCCGTGATCAGCACAGAACTTTATAACTTTATTTCTTTCCTGAACACAATGATTGATAAGGTCCTTCACAGAGGATTGCCTTTCAACAGCTTTAGTCAACTTCTTGATCGACATGTGTCAGATATCAGGGAAGAAGGGTATGGTGACTTGGCCGATTCTATTGTAGCAGATTTGGCTCACCTAGAGCAGTAACTCCAGGAGCTGAAAGAACTTTGGACTACTAGTGATTCCTCATATGTAACTACTCATATAAAATTAAGACTAAAGGCGTGGCGTGATACACAAATATCTACGGGACTCGAACTTCAGAAACTCCGGGGTCGTGTGATGCAGATAGAAGTAGGTCATGCAAATAAAGCTAAGATCAAGACTGACCTACTTCGATCTTTAGAGTCAGGCCGCACAGAAATAGCCTGTCTTGAGCAAGAACTTAGAAAATCCAAGGATGCTTAGGCCATCCTAGAAAATGATGTGGTCAGTGTAGAGTGAGCTCATAGGAAGCTGGCTGAGCAATCGAAGTCTAAAAGGGAAAAGCTGGCTAAAATGGAAACAGATTTCACTAAAGCCTTGACCACCACTAAGGACTCCCTGAAAGCCGAGCCGAAAGTGGAGCTTGAACAAGCTTATACAGAGAAACTTTCTAAGCTGGAGAAGCAAATCCATAGCTGCAAACTACTTGTAGAGTGACATCATTACTTTTGTATCTTTTTGATTTCATCTTATGAATAAAATAAACTTTTTGATCACTGCACTTCTATTATGATTACTCATTCTATTTGGAATAAATAAATATAATATTTTTAGGATTTTTAGCAAACTCTCAGTCATCAATGGATTTGATAAGCCTTTACCGACTACCGTTTGAGTCAAGCTAGCATGCCGATTGTCTAAGTCCGTTCCACATGTAATGTTGTGCTAAAAGAATAAATCCTCTTAGACTTAATGCTACTATATTGAATATGTAGGCTTCGTCATTCTTACGAGAATAGACTACCCGACAACGTGTATTAGACGTAGACTTATCTCTAATAAGGGATCGAGATAAAATCCCCTATGCATGAAAGACATAGATTTAGATGCTACGATATTAAATACATAGACTTCGCTATTATTACGGGAATAGGCTACCTGGCAACGTGCGTTAGACATAGACTTATCTCTAATAAGGGATCGAGATAAAGTCCTCTATGCATGAAAGCCATAGATTTAGATGCTACGATATTGAATACGTAGACTTTGTCATTCTTATAGGAATAGACTAGCCGGCTATATGTGTTAGATGTAGATTTATCTCTAATAAGGGATTGAGATAATGTCTCATATGCATGAAAGTCATAGATTTAGGTGCTATAATATTGAATACGTAGACTTCGTCATTATTACGGGAATAGACTACCCGACTTCATGTGTTAGATGTTGACTTATCTCTAATAAGAGATTAAGATAAAGTACCATATGCATGAAAGACATAGATTTAGGTGCTACGATATTGAGTACGTAGACTTTGTCATTATTACGGGAATAAACTACCCGGTAACATGTGTTAGACGCAGGCTTATCTCTAATAAGGGATCAAGATAAATTCCCCTATGCATGAAAGATATAGATTTAGATGTTGCTAAGTCAGTAACAACAACTGGCTACACGTGTAGACTTTTATGTCTTCTCTTGGGGTAAAGACGAACCATGCTGTGTCTTCTCTTAGGGCAGAGATGAACCCGGTACTGAAGAGAAATAAGGTTTTTTTATCTTTCACTTCAAAAGGGACTCCTTGTTCACGTGAACTTAGAGTCGAAGGATTCCAAATGCAGTGCATCAGAGAATCTGGAAAGAAACTCAGAGTGGGATCTCCACTCTGAGAATCTTGAATGAAAACTCAGAGTGGAATCTCCACTCCGAGAATCAAATTTGAGTCATGCCATGTGGCATTAACTCAGAAAAGACTTTTTAACTCATGTGAGCAAAAAAAAGATGGAATTTGGATAACCCTAGACTATCTGAAGGTTTGATTATTCAATTTAAATGGTCCTCTCATTCATGGAAGGAATCGAGAAGGGATTTTGGTTTTGGTCATAATCGTCTAAAGGTTTGACCAGGTAGGAGTTTGGAACGATCTTAACTTTCTGAAGGTTTGATCGTCCAATTTGAGTGGACCTCTCGTTCATAGAAGGAATCGAGAGGGGATTTTGGTTTTGGCCCTAACTGTCTGAAGGTTTGACCTAGTGGGAGTGAAGGTAGTAGAAACGACGAGTATGATTCTGACTACCATGGTTTCCTTAAAAACAAGGACAAAGTGGGAGTTTTGGTGTCATGTTCTCGATGGTATTTTCTTGCTAAAACTTAACACAGGGGGTTTGTTAATTGGTATGGATCAGCAATTAATGCAAAGTGGAATATTGAGTACTATGTAAGGACTTCAACAGTGGGAGTGTTAAATGCCAGGACACAGCGGGAGGATGTATGAGTTTAACCATGAAAGAAGGAAAAAAAATATTTTCTTATCTTTCATTTTTCTTATGGCTATTGACTTTGATTTGGTGGACACATCATCAATTGATTGATTTGGAGGGATTTAAAGTGAAAGACTATAAATTGTCGAACAATTATACAATAGGAGTTTCATTAGGGAAATTTGATTAGACGTGATCATCAGATTTTAGTGGGAGAATGGTCCAAGAATCACAGTGGGAGGATTAATGAAATTATCATGGTCATTGAAAATAACCAGGATCATGGATGAAGGAAAGAAGGTATTTTGTTATCTTTCACTTCACAAAAGGATTCAAAAGATTTATTCTAATTAGATTGAAGCCAATGAAATATGCTTCATCTCTAAAGGAACTTAGAACCACAGTGGAGAATTTTAATCATCTTAATAATGATTAAGAGAACACTATTTAGATGGTTAGTTTCTATTTTAAATAGTTTAAGCCAGATTATCCTTTAGAATATTATGTGTAATATTCTTTAGGAACTTCCCGTCAAAATGCATTGCTGTCATCATTGATACGAAACGATATTTATGAATATGTACAATATGTACGATATTTCAAATTGTGTGTATCAAATGGGTTATCCTGAATGCACTAAGGATAATACTTTTTTAGGAACTTTCCATTAATTGCCATCATTATCTTATCACCATTTAGCGTGATCGATCGAGATGCTCTGTTTGAGTAGTCTGTCTCTAGTACAAACGGTTCTTCCTATTTGGGTTGGAACTTACCTTTCTTCTTGGAGTTGAGTGTCATTGGTCGCCGAACGACAAGTACCGAGTCTCATTCTTTAAAGACCCGCTGTCAAAACTTTTTGTCGAAGGCTCTGGAGATTCTAGCTTGGTATAGCTCAATTTGTTGTTGAGCCTCCAAGCGTGTCTCATCTAATATCTCAAGTTTTTCGAGACGCTTTTGATGTTGTTCTTCCGTCGTCATCCCCGTTGCAAGAGTAATACGAAAAGATGGAATTTAGATCTCTAAAGGAAGGACAGCCTCACACCCATACACTAGAGAATATGAGGTTGCTCTAGTAGGTGTGCAGATTGTGGTGCGATAGGCCCAGAGAGCCTCACCAAGTTTATCATCCTAATCTCGCTTGTTTATTTTTACAAGCTTCGTCAAGATCTTGATGATGGTCTTTTTGTAGGATTTAGCCAAACCATTTATAGTAGGATTGTAGGTAGTCGACGAAACATCTTAATTTCTAAACTTTCCACATAATTTAATGAAACATTGCTGACAAACTGAGGGCCGTTGTCATGCACAATTCGTCTTGGAACACTATATCGATAGATAATATAGTGTTTGATGAATTTAATAACGTTGCTTGTCTTTACTTCTCTGAGTGGAATCGCTTTAGCTGGAGAAGTAGTTAGTTATTGCCAAGATAAAGCGGTCACTTTTGGCTGATGGAGGGAAAATAGGACCAACAACGTCCATTCCCCAGGTCTCGAATGGCCATGATATGGCTGAAGGGTGCAGGTACTCCGGTGGTTGGTGCATGTAATTAGCATGTATTTGACATGCGTGGCACCGTCGGGCATATGCGACTGCATCCTTGACCATAGTTGACCAATAATAGCCCATTCTTCTGAGGCGATCACATAATGTAGGGCCGGGCTGATGCGCACCACAAGTTGCGTCATGCGCTTCTTTGAGGGCTTCTTCCACCTCCATGGTGGAAAGGTATCGAAGTAATAAGTCATCGTATGCATGGCGATAGAGCGTCTGGGTTGCTGCATTATAGTAAAAGCTTGGCGCTCTTCGTCGAACAGAATCCCTTTCTTTTATATCTTCCAGCAAGATACCGTGAAAGACATAATCAACTATGAGGAAATGTCAGTCTCGAGGTTCGAGCTCGATTTTGGTTATGTGCACCTCTTTGATGCCTAGGGCATAGTCTGGTATGAAGAGTTGGTAAGTTTTCACATTGACCAACTGTTCTGTCTCGGGGGACTGTGCTAAAGAGACTGCTAGTGCTGTTAGTGCATCTGTATAATTATTCTGAAGGCATGGGATCTATTCAATGAAGAAGTCTTTAAATGATTTTGCCATCTCGATAGCCTCTTTATGGTACAAGAACAAATCTTGATTCATGACTTCGTATTCTCCTCAAACTTGGTTGATTATCAACTGAGAATCACTAAAAGCTTTAAGATATTCCACTCCCAACTCTTTGGCGAAATTGAGTCCAATAAGTAGCGCATTATATTCAGCCACGTTGTTGGAGCATTACCCAATCAGAAAATAGGCTCGAGGTATCACATGTTTTCTTGGAGAAACTAGGACAAGTCCGACTCATGAAGAAATCTTGGAACTTCCGGGAGTGCTTGCCACATGAGTTGCTCGAGAAGCACCATCGAAGTATAATTACCACACATGTTGATGAGAGGTAGTGTTGACTTCTTGGGTTTCATCTGGCAAATCTTCATGTATCTTAGCTTTATCCTTCATAGGGTGAACCACTAGAAGATCACAGATTGCCTGCTCTTTGATCGACTTCTATTGTTTGAAATGGATGTCGTACTGGGACAGAAGCAAAGCCTATCTTGCTAACCGCCAATTCATAGAGGCAAGTTGCGTCATGCAGATCCAGATTGGGTTGACGCTGGAAATAACGTAGATCATCTGTCCAACCAAATAATATCGTATCTTTTGAATTGCAAACACCAGGGCAAGGTACTCCTTCTCAATCATCGAATATCAAGATTTGGCACCTACCAATGTCCTGCTCAATTAATAAACTGTCTGCTTGTGATCATTATCATCGTCTTGTGCTAGCAAAGCCCTTAACGAGTGCTTCATTTCCTTAACATAAATCAAGAAGAGTTTCCCCGACTTCGGTGCGACAAGGACATGAGGATTTGATAGGTATGCCCTGATATCTTCGAATGCTTTCTGATTAGCATCATCCCAAACAAATGACATACCTTTCTTAGTGATCTTAGAGAATGGTTGGTATTTTCCAGTAAGATTTGAGATAAAACAACGTATGTACGCCAATCTTCATTGTAATCCTCTGAGTTACTTGAGATTTCTCGGAGGTTGTAATTCATGCATTGCCTTCACTTTATCAGGATCAATGTGGATGCCTTTTGTGGTGATGACAAATTAGGGGAACTTTCCACTAGACATTCCCAGGAAAGACTTGGTAGGGTTCATATTCAATTGGTGACTCCGTATGAGATCGAACATTATCTTCAAGTCTTTAATATGATCGTTCTTGATGTGGCTTTTAACGACCAAGTCGTCAATGCAGCATTTGATGATTTTCCGGAGATGTTCTTGAAAAATCTTTGTCATGGCTTGTTGATACGTAGCACCCGTATTTTTAAGACCGAAAGGCATGACTGTGTAGCAGAAGATACTAAGCAGTGTTCTGAATGAGATGTGCTTTTCGTCGTCAGGATATATTTTAATTTGGTTGTATCCTGAGAATCCATCCATGAAGGATATCCTCTCAAATACACACGTGTTGTCGATGATGACATCCGTGATAGGAAGAGGGAATTTATCTTTTGGGTAGACGGTATTTAGATCTCTAAATTCAATGCAGATTCTTATCTTCCCGTTCTTTTTAAGAACTGGAACCGTCTTTATCGGGCATCCATTATTGACTCTGCTTCTCATGGCTGATGTTATCAAAGATCTAAACTTTCTTTCTTGGATATGAAGTGTCATGGACATGATGGAGGATCTTCTGCCTTTTGAGTATTGGGATGTGGGGTATTAAATGAGGGCGGCACTTCGTGTTTCGAGTGAACCGCTTCAGATTCTGAAGTGGATCGGGCCTGGTTGCTTCGAAAATCATCATGTCCTTTGCAATTCTTCTATACTCTTCCTTGAAAGCTTATAAATGGCCTCTTAATGTTAAGATAATTCTTTTACGAACCTTCACTCTGACAAATTCCTGATATTCCTCCAAGTTTTTTTAAGAAAAAGTCTTCCATGGCCTCTCAAGTTTTAAACTCTAGCCGCAGTGAGGGGAGACTCGCTATTTCTTTACTTATCCGCTCGAAGGTCCATATGGATAATCTAGTGGGGTTGTATGATCAATACAATATCCTTTAGACTCTCACATTGGCGGCGCTAGAGATGAGCGAGCCAGTATATTGCCATGGTGAGGGTCGAGTGTCGTTGTACTTGGCCCACTTAGAGCATGTCTTATGGCTGCTATTGCCATGGTGAGGGTCGAGTGTCGTTGTACTTGGCCCACTTAGAGCATGTCTTATGGCTGCCCTTACACCCTTTTATGAAGGAGGTGCACGCCGCTCTAGGAGTCTGCCCTTCCCAGTTCTATCCGAGCATGGTGGGGGTTCTGGTGGTTTTCATCATCATTTTCCACCGTGGTAGAGTTCAACCAATCTTGAGATTGCTTAGGCATTTGATCAGCGTGGGGTCGGCTGAGAAGGACCCGCATTACTCCTACCACTATCGGGGTGAGTTCTAGCTTGTCTCAGATTCTTTAGAGTTAGATGAGGAATGGAGGACGCAATTCGTGTGGGTCTATGGTGGCAACAACGTCTTCGCCTGCTCGGGCTGGCCGGAGGCGAATGAAGACGCTTTGAGACTAGTCACCCTTAGTCCTCCACTAGCTTCTAGGTAAGGATGAGCCCTGTTCCTCTGTTGGCAAAAAGTTACAAGAGGAATGCAGGGACCGAGGGGTTGAGTTCCACTGCTAGGCACCATAAAAAGCTGAGGGGGGGCTTTCAGTGCTGAGGAGGTGGCTATCTTAATGCCTCAAGTAGCTAAAATTGTCTTTGAATTGAGGGGGAGGATAAGGGTCGAGAGGCAGTGTCCAATCGAACTGATTGTGGGGCCCTAACTAACTGGGATGGGTCCGTTGGTAAATCAAATTAACCGCTTGAAAAATGTGGGGCGGATAGATGAGTCTTCTCCTGGCAGGGAGACAACGGCCCTATCACTCGAGGAGAATATCATCAGCCCTAGTACTATTCCTGAGGCGTCTCGTCGTCTTGGCAAGGAGCCGATTGGGGTAGACGATGGCGTCGAGGGGAGAGCTAAAACTCCTTCAGACCAGATAAAGAATGGTGTTGACAGGAGGATTTTGAAGGATATGCCAAGTGTTGGAATACACCAAGCTCTCCAAGCTTGTTTGTCTCAAGGAACTTTACTGGAGTACACCCTATTCAATCGACTTGATCGTTCTCTAGAATGCCAAGCAACGCTGGCTAAGGAGAAGTCGACCAAGGAAGAGGCAGAGAAGAGAATCACTATCTTGGAGGCCAAGTTAGCTCACAAAGAAGGCGCTTGGCGTCGGAGTCTGGATGAGAAGGAAGAGCTCCTCAAGAGCTTTTGAATCCAATTCTCTAAGCAGGTGGGGACTATCGAGGACCTTCAAAGGGAGATGGTTCATCTACAGGAAGAGGTGGAGTCTAGAAAGCATCGCAGGATGACGGCTGAGACAGAGGCTCGATCAAGTCACCTATCTCTTGAGAAGACGAGGGGGGACTTTAAAGAGGAGCAATCAAAGCTTTAGGCATCCACAACCCTTGTCTAGAAATTGGAGAACAAACTCGTTCATCTGGATTCAGAGCAGCATAAAAAAAAGGTGGTCAACGACTGGCATCATGGTTCTATAAGGAAAGCCGAGGTGGTCTTAGCATGTAAGGCCGGGATCGACTAATTCGCTTCTCTAGTGCCTCACAACTCTCATCCTACTCCAGATTGCTTTTATCCTTCCTGCGTCTCCTGCTATCTTGATTTGTTGAAAGATGTTGAGAAAAGGGGAGGCGGTTTGGATTTATCAGCGAGTGACGATGAGGTCGAGCCTGTTGCTGGGCCCCCAAGGAATCTTCTGTAACTACTACCACCTGGAGACCGCCAAGTCTAACTCCCGAATCTGGTCGAGAGCTTTGAAGACCTGCATATCTCTTTTCTTTTGTAGAGAAGTTTGTAATTAAGTTTACTCTTATTGAATAAAAATTAACTTTTGTCTCCATTCTTGAGCTTGCCTTCATTGTTTATATTCTTTTAGCTTTGTAACATTGTTCTTGTCTGAAATGTTAGCTAAAATGAGTTAGTTATAATATGTCAACCTGTGCTAGGGACATATAACAACTA
Organism: Asparagus officinalis; assembly: GCF_001876935.1. Taxonomy (NCBI): domain Eukaryota; kingdom Viridiplantae; phylum Streptophyta; class Magnoliopsida; order Asparagales; family Asparagaceae; genus Asparagus; species Asparagus officinalis. The sequence goes on along the minus strand of NW_017972986.1, from coordinate 22,215 downwards.
GTTAACCTGATGCCTTAGTTTGGCCGAGCGTTTAATTTACCAGAACTTGACAGATGTCTGCTTAAGTTTTTAGATCAATTAAGTATTGGTCATATACTTAATATTCATACCTTAGCCTTATGAATACCTTTTTTCGTAGAATGACAATCCTGAGGTTAGGTGCCTAGGTCTTACATAGGTGCTTAGGTCTTTATAATCCCTGTATGGTTAAATGGCGACTGTGGGAGTCGGCCATAGGGTTGTGCCTTGGGTTTATTCCTGATAAGGTACCAAGGGATTGAAAATCCAACTCATAAGTCGAACGCCTAAGCTCGAGAGAGTTGACTAGGTCTTTTCTTCAGCTAAGGCTGAGAGATGACTGTAGGAGTCGGCCAAGGGGTTGTGCCTTGGGTTTATTCCTGATAAGGTACTAAGGGCTTGGAATCCGACTCGGAAGTCGAACGCCTAGGCTCGAGAGATTCGACTCAGTCTTTCCTTCCCCTAAGGTCGAGAGATGACGATGGAAATCGGCTAAAGAGTTGTGCCTTGGGTTTATTCCTGATAAGGTACCAAGGCTTAGAATCCGACTCGGAAGTTGAACGCCTAGGATCGAGAGAGTTGACTAGGTCTTTTCTTACCCTAAGGCCAAGAGACGACTATGAGAGTTGGCAAAAGGGTTGTGCCTTGGGTTTTTTTTTGATAAGGTACCAAGGGCTTAGAATTTGACTCAGAAGTCGAACGCCTAGGCTCGAGAGAGTCGACTATGTATTTCCTTCCCCTAAGGCCAAGAGATGACTGTGGGAGTCGGCCAAAGGGTTATGCCTTGGGTTTATTCCTAATAAGGTACCAAGGGCTTAGAATTCGACTCAGAAGTCAAATGCCTAGGCTCGAGAGAGTCGACTAGGTATTTCCTTTTCCTAAGGCTGAGAGATGACTGTGGGAGTCGGCCAAAGGTGTAAGAGTCAGCCAAAGAGTTATGCCTTGGGTTTATTCTTGATAAGGTACCAAGGTATTGTTGGGGTGCCTAGGCCTTACATGGCACCTAGGTCTTCAGCCATAGTAAAGCCTTGATCCCAGTGAGGTAAGAGTTAATCCATATTTAATAAGATTTCACTAGTTCTAAAATTTACATGATCATGAAAAATATTCATTGTAGGCATCTAGTGCTCAAAGGGGGTTGAACCACTTGTGATCTTTCTTTGTCTCTGTTTCAAAGGCAGTTTTGTAACGGATGAGGCTGCCAATATAGAACCTCTTTAGTTCGATTTTGCTTGCTTTTTTTATAGCAGACCACTCAATGATAAATGAAGATGAGTCGAAACTCTATTTGCCATCTCATCAGCCAATTTTCTTTTTGAGTCTGAATCTTCAGTAAGGCCTTGAAGGCGGATGATTGGCATGCCGGCTTTTAGCAAAAGGAACTGCCCAGACGTTAAGAATCATGTTGAATGGTATTTTCTAAGTCGGGTTCGTGAGGGTTGAGGGCACGACCAGAAGCTACATGGTACCTTTTGTGGTAAAAAATCTCTTGGAGAGAGAATCCACCAGCCGGTATTGTACTTCCTAGAAATGACAAACCGTAGCGATTTCTTCGAACGAGCTTTGGGAGCACTGGGGGCTGGACCATGCTATGAATGGAGAACTCTCCCTTATGAGGATCATGCGGGTCACATGCTTCGACCACTAAAGCTTAGGCAACTTTAGTGGTGCAAGCGTCAATTGAAGGGCTAAGGTCATTCTTCTTAAGAAGATAATCAGCTAACAGGCCCTAAGCTTTTCCTACAATCTCATCCCTAGTATATGGGAGTTCCCTTCAAAAAGTCCTTATGGTCCAAGGTGCCTATCATAGACTTAATCACTGCTCCTATGCTCATATGAGCTATTGTCAGTTGGAGTTTAAGTGATATTTGTCCTGATCAGGTCCTATGTTCTGGCCAGAGTTATTCTGTGATGGCGATTAGAAGCCAGGGTTGCTTTTCAAGAAAGAGAACCACCCTTATGGCGTGTCTTCTTCTGGAGAGTTTTTAGAGGGGTTGAAGGTTATTCTACCATCTAGCAGATTGTGTGCTTGACAAACACTCCCCAGATAAGTCGCTGAGGCCTTCGAGGACTACATCTATGTTGGTTCCTCTTAGCCAAATCTAACCCTCCTTAGCTTGAATGATACAACTCCTGACTTCATTTAGCTTGGATGATAAAACTTCGATATTGTTCTTCAGGGTGGGTAGAATTGGACCCTTGTTTAGAACTTGGCATGTATTCTCGAAAAAGAAAAGTGGTCCCACGGTGGGTTCCAAACTGTTGATACTAAATATCACACAGTCAATTCAATCCAGACTGGGATTGGTTTTGATCGGGAACTGGATCGGTCCCCCTTGAGTCCATACCGGTACATGGCAAGGGAGAGTGATGGAGGGGCCACTTCCTTATTCGACTTTATGCCTAGTTATGGAATGGAGGATTGATGTCCATCCTGCACAGACAAGAAGAACCTGTGAGAGGACGGGGATCGGTTTTCCCGTGGTTCCTCCGACGGTCAAGTTAGTGAAACTCGAGTGGGCAAGGAGAAGGTCAGGAACCAATGTGATTCTTAAAGTAGCAATATGCATGCCCAGAGGATCTACATGAGCTACTTTGTCAAGACAAAGAACTGTGTGTTCTTCCTATTTTGAGGGTGAGAAAGAGAGAGGAAGTGAGGTAACCTTCGCTTGAGATTTTTTCTTTTTGATCTTGTCCTCTCCCCCCTCCCCCTTTGTGAGGTTAGGAGTCTCCTCCTCTATATCTCCATTGTCAGGATCCATTCAATCCCCTTAGCCCCGCCTTGGGAGGTGGTGTTGAAGTGCGGGCTAAGAGCCGAGTTATCCCTTGCTTTACAGGTATCAACTGGCGACTGGAGGGGGAAGTCACTTTGGCATGGGAGAGGGTCTCTCCGCATTTTCTGGGAAGTGATTGAGAGCGTGCCAGGAGGCATGTGGGCATACTTAATCATCCCTCGCTCTACAGGTATCGACTGGCGACTGGATAGGAAGTCACTTTGGCATGGGAGAGGGTGTCTCCACATTTTTTAGGAAGTGATTGAGAGCGTGGCAGGAGGCACGTGGGCATACTGAATCATACCTCGCTTTATAGGAGTCGACTGGCGACTGTAGGGGAAGTCACTTCGGCATGGGAGAGGATGTCTCCGCATTTTCTGGGAAGTGATTGAGAGTGTGACAGGAGGTACGTGGGCAGCTGGCAAGTCATAGAGACCATTAGGCTAAAATCTGGATATGGCTTGTTCGAGGTGGACTGAAATGTTGACATATGCTCTAGGGGAGAGGCTTGAGGCCGAGGTTGAGTCCTTAACTTAGCCGACAGCAGGGAATGTCCCTCAAGTCGTCTCTAAGAATTGCCCAGTGAGCTATTGAGTGCCCTAAGTGGGTCGTCCTTGGCGATAGGGTTGACTGATCCCGCCTTTCATGTAGGCATGAAAGAATATTGACTTGATGAGTCAGTGGGGTCGAGGCCTGTGTCGGGCTTGGGCCACTTAAGTGGGTTTGAGGTTATTTTTCTAGGACTCTTGTTGTATCATTTTGCAAATACCCATATCTTGGGTGAGTGAACACTATAACACTATCAACATGACCGATAAGGGGAAATCAACCTGGCGTTCTAGTCCCGATTTGTTGCCCGAGGCATCTTAGCATCTCACTGGGCTACGGTCCGAGACTATCAGACTTAGATCGAGGAGAGGGTATTCCTCGGATGATGAAGCATCAGATACAAACTCTGCAATTGCTTTAGACAATACAATATCTAGTACGGGATGAAATATAGAATCATTCATGATCACTACTGAGCAAATGGCTCAACTCTGTCAAGAGGCCTTGGCCAAACAGAAGGAAGATTTTAAAATCGAGATGTAAATGGTTGTACAACAGGTCAAGGATTTTCATACCCAATAACTTTAAGATTTATCAAATCAGCATGGTGAATCTAGTCATTGTAACATTACCAGTCAGATAGACGACGACCCAGAAGTGGAGCAAAATATCAACGCTGATACCCCTCTTGATGACAAAGATGCTAAGGTTGGCCCCAAAAAATAATACCAATACTGGGGGTGGCCCCATTAATAACACCAACACTGGGGGTAGTCCCATTGGTCCTCCCCAAAATTGCCAAAAGAGAGATGTAGGCGAAGATGTGAAGATGAAAGACCTTGTGAGCAAGATCAATGCTTTGATGTCTGCTCAAGAGGTGAAGAAGACATACATCCCATGTCCTTATCCGAGAGAGTGAGAGTCGATTCCATATCCGGTGAAGTTCAACTTAATCAACTTCACGTTGTTTGGCAGAAGAGATTCCCCTACTCAGCACTTGATTTACTTCAAGTCTCACGTGGGTTTGATCTCTAGCAACGAACCCTTGATGGTCCGATCATTCGTTAGCACCCTATGCGGACCTACCATCGATTGGTACCACCATCTCAAACCAGGAAGTATCAATAGCTGGTACGATATGGAGAGCATGTTTCTCACCAACTTCTTCGATGACGATACTGAGGTGTCAATCGGAATACTATTTGATAAGAAGCAAAAGGATGGAGAATCGGTCGAGAACTTCGTCAAGCACTTCTAAAATAAAGCAATGAATTTTTGAGATCCAGTCATGGAGGAATTTATCCTCCAAACGTGTCACAATAATCTTTCCTTGGACATGTTGGAATCTATGGGCGTAGCACCATCCAAGACTTGGAAAGAATTAAATGTGCGCGGGGAGCAAGCCAAACACTTCCTTAAAAGAAGAAGGCTGAAAGAGGTCAACCAACAGCTAATGCCTCAAAACAGAACTTCGTTCCTCGTGGTAAAGGGAAGGTGCAAGCAAATGTAGTGGATCCCAACCAGACCTTCCAACTGCAACCGCAACAGCAACAAAAACCATAACAATAGGTGCCAAAGCAACAATCACCTCAGTGGCAGCAACGACCTCAAAGTCAACAGAAAGTTTCTGAGCTAAAATTCCTGAAGGAATACGCCTTCAAGGAAGATGAGGTCCCCAGTATCTTCAAGTACCTATTAGAAAATAATAAGATCAAGCTACCCCCAATCATCGATCACGAGGGTGCCAAGAAGACAATAGATCCATGATACTGCGCATTCCACAAGGCGGTTCATCATCCCACTAAGACATGTTATGCCCTCAAAGACAAGATTCAAGCATTGATTGATGTTGGAATTATCACCGTAAAGCAACCTAAGGAAAAGAAGGTGGATGCGAACGTAGTGAGCATTAGCGTTGGCTTTGTCCCCCTCACGTAGTTTCAACTAGAACTCATAATAAAAGTAAAGATGAAGACTGTCAATGAAGATCCTCATGGGCAACGCTAAAAAGGCCTGGTGCCACACACGGCCTCTAACGATGAAATCCTTTGGGTTCATCCTGATTTACTTCAAGATGAGCAATGGACAGGGTATTCTTCAAGAAGAAATCCAAATCCAATGGCAAAGGAAAATCTTGTTGCGCTACCACAACGATTCTAGAGGAAAATGATGAAGGGATCCCCACCTTCCCACTTTCCGACAATGAGCATGAAGCTTTTGTTTCCAGCGGAGAACTGGCCTTTGCCACTAGAAGTGAGAACGAGTATCGGTTCAACTATCCCAAAGTGGCCGATCAATCAGCTGAGCTGGGGGTGGTTACAACCACTACCAAACCTTCTGAAGAAACTCCTCAATGAAAGGAGGCTACAGCTAAGCAGAAGGATAAAGAGCCTCAGCACCAAGAGGTTCAGAACTCAAAGCAGTCTCGATTCAATCGTCCGATTGGGAGAGACAAACTGGGAAGTTCGAACGTTCGATGCCGCTTTGATGTTATGGCATAACTGTCTAATATCATAGCGAGGAAAACTCTATATGAGTTGCTATGGATATCTAAAGATACTCGGGAGGCTTTGCAAGAAGCTTTGGCCGATTCCGATGTGTTCCTCACTCAGATCAAGCCGATCCCTGCAGAACCGGAGTTGTCAACTCAACATTGCAACCTCGTGGCCAAACAATTCCCATGCATTACTTTCACCAAGGAGGACATGCAAGTAAGGAATTCACAGCATGACAGACCTTTGTATTTCACCGGATACATTAGCTCCAGCATTGTCAACCGGATCTAAGTCGATCCAGGTTCTGTTGTTAGCATCATGCTACTCTAACTAATGTACAATCTTGGAATTCCAACCAACAAGTTGGCTTCTACAGGTACTATTATCTACGGATTTAATACCAGTAGGTCGAGACCATTGGGTAAAATCCGAGTGAAGTGACAGCTTAGAAATCTGAAGTTCAAGGTCACATGCTATGTGATCGATGCAGAGACTTTCTATAACTTACTGTTGGGTCGACCTTGGATCCATAGTAATATTATAGTCCCCTCCATCCTCCATCAGTGTCTCAAATATGTAGATACTAATAGTGAGATCAAGATGATGGTCACGGATAAGCAGCCATTTAAGGAGTTGAAAATTTATTTTACTGACTTCCTTCTTTATGGTGCTGAATCTGATACTAAAGCATCGACACAAGGTACAGACAGCGGAGAAGAAGCTGATACTGAAGCTGAGCTTGATTACGATGGTAGTTTTGTATTGAATAACATTGTACCATTTGTAATCAATCTTGATGGTGGAGAATCGTCAGACGGTAGTTGTAATTGGAAACTTGCCGAAACTGAAATAAATAACGATTTAGAATACTCGCATTCTCTTAAGAAGGTAATGAAGGGGTTATACGATAACCCCTACTTACATATGCCGCCCCATTCATCTTGTGTGACAAAGAAGCGTATACAAGACTCATTCGGGACGACCCTGGTCATTCCTGCCAAGAAAAAGGGTCAAAGGCGATAATTTACGGTAAAGGGGAGATGTCTTCGCTACCAGACCATTTTTTGAGGCATAGTAGCGATGATGAAAAGATAGGTCCTCACTTGTCTAAATATAGTTCAAAAGCACGTAACCTCATGGAAAAATAGGGATACAATCTCACACTTGGGGAAGGACTTTGCTTCGGTCGAGGTCCTCGAGTTCCGACTAATGCTGCTTATGTACCAAAGAGGAAACCTGATAATTACTACATGTACAGAAGAGGTCTAGGCTACGTCTCTTCATCCAAAGACGAATACTGCTGGCAAGTCATTGACCAGTTAGCTAATAAAGACAGGTACTTGTCTGATTCTTCAAATTAGGACTCTGACGTCAGCATTAGAGAGATGTTCAAAGGGCTGATGGCGAACATGGCTACAATCGATCTTACCACAATGGGGGAAAATGATCAACTGCCAACTTGGGAAGATCCATGGATCCACCACCTAAATATCCAATATGGTGACCAGTTCGAATAAAGAGAACCTCCCACTGAGGATAAAGTGGTCCAGGTAGACATGGGTGATGAAGCCAACCCAAAACCAATTTTTATTAGTGATAGTCTTCCACCAGATGAGAAAGAAGAATTGGTTGCTCTTATTTGGGAGTATATCGATATTTTCGCTTGGAACTAAGAAGACATGCCAGGATTCGATCTGAACGTGGTGACTCACTGCCTTAACATCAAACCGGATGCCAAACCTGTCAAGCAATAACAAAAACGGTTTCGTCCACAAATTATGGAAGTGATCAAGTCTGAAGTTAAAAAGCTAATCGACTCAGGTTCATCCGGGAAGAACAATATCCCGATTGGCTAGCAAACATCGTTCCTGTTCTTAAGAAGAATAGGAAAATCAGGATTTGCATTAATTTCAGAGACCTGAACACCGCCTACCCGAATGACGATTTTCCTTTCCCTATCACGGATGTCATCATTGACAACACATGTGGATTTGAGAGAATGTCCTTCATGGATGGGTTCTCAAGATATAATCAACTCAAGATGAATCCATATGACGAAAAGCATACCGTGTTCAGAATGCCCCTTGGCGTCTTCAGCTACACGGTCATGCCCTTTGGCTTGAAGAACGTAGGCGCCATGTATCAACGAGAAATGAAGAAGATTTTTAAAGAACACCTCCGAAAGACCGTCGAGTGCTACGTTGACAATTTGGTCGTTAAAAGCCATAACAAAGAAGATCACATTAAAGACTTGATGACAATGTTCGATCTCATGTGGAGTCACCAATTAAAGATGAACCCTACCAATTCTTTCCTTAGAATGTCCAATGGCAAATTCCTTAGATTTGTCGTCACCACTAAGGGTATCCATATTGATACTGACAAAGTGAAGGCGATCCATGAATTGCAACCCCCAAGGAACCTCAAAGAACTCAGGGGGCTACAAGAGAGACTCGCTTACATCTGACGATTCATATCGAACCTATCCGAAAAATGGCAACCATTCTCAAAGCTCACAAAGAAGGGTGTATCTTTTATCTGGGACGATGCCTGTCAAAAGACATTTGAAGATATTAAAGCATATCTTTCAAATCCTCCTGTTCTCGTAGCAATAAAGTCGGGTAAACCATTCTTAATTTACATCAAGATGATGAACCACTCGTTAAGTGCTTTACTCACACAAGACGATGATAACGGTCATGAGCATGCAATATATTACCTAAGTTGAACTTTGATGGGTGTCAAATCTCGATACCCAATGATCAAGAAGGAATGCCTCCCTTTGGTATTCGCCATCTAAAATATGCGGCACTACCTGGTTGGACAGACGATTTATGTCATCTCCAAGGTTAACCCAGTCTGGGTGTTCATGACGCAACCAGCCTCCATGAATTGGTGTTTAGCAAACTAGGCCTTGCTCTTATCCCAATACAACATGCACTTCAAGTAACAAAAGTGAGTTAAAGGACAAGCGATTTGTGATCTTCTGGCAGCTTACCCGACAATGAACACAACCAAATTATATGAAGATTTACCAGATGAAACCCACGAAGTCAACACTATTTTGCATCATCAAGTGTGATAATTGTACTTCAACGGTGCTTCTCGAGCGACCAATGTGGTGAGTGCTCTTGGTAATTCTAAAATCTCTACGGGAGTCATAGTTTTCTTAGTTTCCACAGAAAAGCATGTGATACCCCGAGCCTACTCATTAATTGGAAAATACTCCAACAATATAGCCGAGTACAACACGCTGCTAATTGGAATTAGTTTTTCCAAAGAGCTGGGGGTCGACTATCTCAAAACTTTTGGTGATTCTAATCTAGTAGTCAACCAAATGCGTGGAGAGTATGAAGTCAGAAACCAGAGCCTAATTCCATACAACAAGGCGACTGTCGAGATGGCAGACTCATTTGAAGGATTTTTCATTGAGTACATCCCACGTCTCTAAAATGCATATGCAGAGGCACTAACGATATAAGCAGTATCTTTGGCATAGCCTCCCAAAATGAAACAAACAGTCATGTGAGAACTCACCAACTCTTCATACCAGAGTGCGCCTTGGATGCCAAAGAAACGCACGCGACCAGAATTGAACTCGAACCCCAAGACTGACATTTCCCTATTATTGATTATATCTTGCACGGTATTTTACCAGAAGACATAAAAGAAAGATACTCGGTCCGGCGAAAAGCACTGAGATTTTATTATAATACGGGGTCCCAGATGCTGTATCGTCACGCATATGACGGTCTGCTACTCTGATGTCTTTCAACCAAAGAGGTGGAGTAAGTTCTTAAGGAAGCGCATGACGGAACCTGCGGTGCGCACCAACCCGATCCTAAACTCTGTGATCGGCTCAGAAGAATGAGATATTACTGGCCAATCATGATCAAGGACGCAGTTGACTACGCCCGACGATGTCACACATGTCAAGTACATGCAAATTATATGCACCAACCCCTGGAGCATTTGCACCCTTTGGCTACTTCATGACCATTTGAGACATAGGGAATGAATATTAGTGGTCCTATTTTCTCATCGTCGGTTAAAGGTGACCACTTTATCCTGGCGATTACTAATTACTTTTTCAACTGGGCTGAGGCAATTCCGCTTAAAGAAGTGAAGACGAGTAATATTGTCGCATTCATCAAACACCACATTATCTATTGATATGGTGTTCCAAGGCGAATTGTGCATGACAACGGCCCTCAGTTTGTCAATAACGCTTTCATCAAATTCTGTGAAAAGTTCAGAATTGAAGATGTTTCAACAACGTCATACAATCCCACTACAAACGGATTAACCGAGGCCTTCAACAAGATAATCATAAGATTTTGTCGAAGCTCATGAAAACTAACAAACAATACTGGGATGACAAACTTGGTGAAGCTCTCTAGGTCTATCGCACTACAGTCCACACGCCTACTAAGGCAACCCCGTATTCTCTGGTATATGGGTGTGAAGTCGTCCTCTAGTTAGAGATTCAAACTCCATCCATGCGTATTTCTCTTATAATAGGGATGATGGCCGATGAACAACATCAAAAACATCTTGAAGAACTCAGATGTTAGAATTCAATTTTATCAAGCCAGAATCTCCAAGGCTTTGACAAGAAAGTCCGACAGCAAAGCTTTAAGGAAGGAGATTTAGTTCTTGCCGTTCGACGACCGATGATTCTCAATTCTAAGAAGAAAGAAAAATTCCAACCCAAATGGGAAGGACCGTTCGTGGTAGAAACAGTTTACTCGAACGACGCATATCGTTTGGTCACACAAAATAGTGACAAACTTATGATGCCAAGCAATGGGAAGTTCCTGAAGAAGTACTATCCCTAGTAAACTCGGGATAACCTATTTAATGAAAAGTTCCTGGAGAATACTACACCGAGTATTCTTATGGATAACCCAAAACCAATTGATTCTTAATCATAAAAAATGATTAAGAACCTCCAACTGTGGCTATTTTATCATTTCCAAGATGATTTAAACCCTCCCATTATGATTTTCAGAGCGCCTTTCGTTGAGATGAGATTCAATGACTTTATTAAGTTAATCTTCCCTCACGAAGCTCCCACTATGACTCTGAGGTCCTTCAAGGATGAAACACAGTTCATCTGCCTTTTGCCAAAACCCTTTTTGGTCATTTGCATCTTTCGGATAACTAGGACTCTCTTACGAATTGAAAGTTAACAATAAATCTTATTTCCTTCGTTCATAACCCTTGGTTGATTTCAATCCCCAAGATTACTTCCACCCACTACCACTATGTTTTGGAGCTTTCTTGTGTTAAGATGAGATTCGATAACTTCATTCGGTCAATCTTTCCTCACAAAACTCTTATTGTGTAATTGTGGAGTGCTTAATAATTCATGGTCTTCCACCACAAAATCCCTCACTAATCAAATCAATTGATAGTGAGTCCACAAAATTCTTTATGATTGGGTCCCTGTAGGCTGTCTAAAAATCACAATGGATAGATGATCCCCATTAAGCCCTGACAATAGGAGTTACAATCAGACAACTTCCTAATCACTGTATCTGCAACTCTACAACCACTATAAACACGGCCTCATCTCTGAGATGATTGATCTTGATGGCTGCGACAACAGCATGACTAATATTATATTAGCAACTATTAGAGATGCTGATGAGCAGTGTAATGATTTCAGAAATAAAAGGTTGGACTTAGTTGATGAGTTACTTGGTAGAGAGCTGTGGGCAAATATTCGCCTAAAAGTCACTATGGATGATTGATTCCCGTCAAGTTCCAACAATGAAAGCTACAATCAGATAGCTTTCATGCCTACAAACGAAAGCTGCAAATGGAGGACTTTTCACATAGATCGAGAAGAGTTACAATACAACGACGCTTCCGACAACTGATGAAAACTCTATTCAGCAGTCTCCACAATCTACAGTGAAGGTTACAATCTGACGACTTTCACACCCCACAATAGCTAAAGCTAGGATTACTAAACAACGGTCCTTGTAACGCTCTGTAGGAGAGGTTACAAATAAATTAACCCCTTCTAAAACGCGGAAGTCATCCCCGCGTCATAATTTTGGAAATGCAGGCGACCCCCGTGTTTCCAAGCTATAACAAGCCAAACGCGAGCGACCCTCGCGTTCTGGAGGTTCAACTAACACCGACCCCCGCGTTTCCAAGCTATAACAAGCCAAACGTGAGCGACCCTCGCGTTCATAGGGGTTCAACCAACAACGACCTCCGCGTCTCCAAGGCACAAGCCAAAGGGTGTTTGACTCGTTCAAATACGAGTCGAACGGTTTCAGAACTGTTTCCCCACGATCTGAGGAAATCACGTCCACTTAGGAGCGGATTTAGAGGGCAGTTACAACCTCTTATCCACCTATAAAAACTCAACAAACTCAACTGAGTTAAGGGCTGGCTTTTTGGAATGGAGAGGCAACAACAGAGAGAATTCCTGAGGATCTCAACCGCACAGAGAGGCAGGAGAGGCGGATCTCTTGGAAATAGAGGATTTGAATTAAATTCAGAAAATCAAATCTAAGAAGATTCTTCAACAACAGAATATCTGCTTGGTCATTAACCGAATTTTCGGTTCTAACAACTCTCTTCACAGAGTTCTAACTCGTCCAGAGTTCTTAAACTCGTTAAGAGTTACCCATCAAACTTTCCACAGAAGTTCATTGTTCCCACGAGATAAGAGACGGTCAGATCGTCAACGGAGAGCAATTTCTACGCAAGCAATCGAAGGAGGCACTCCATCGCTACTGAGAAGAACCTAATTTTAAACAAAGGGGAGAACCAAATTCGTTCTCTTCTCTTTTGTAATCAAATTGTAACCGGTATCAAAGAAATACAAGTCAATTTTCTTTTGTTCTCTTCATTGCATTTTTCCAACATACAAAAGATGGCGACTCCGCTGGGGACTAGCTTTTCCGATGAAGAAGTGGTGGCGCAGTCCGACGTCAACCTCATGGGAACAACTGTAGAAACTCTCGTTGTAGATTTTGATCAAGCAAAATATGAGAAAGCCTTATCCTCTGGATCGCTTAACCCCAAGGCTAAGCGCGATGTCCGCAAGATCTTCAAGGAGATCAGTTCTGTTGTTGAAACGCCGAAGAAAGCCCTCTCCTTCGGCCAGGAACTTAAACTAGCTCTGCTGGTTGAAGAGCCCACATCCGCGTTAGCACGACGTGCTTCAGGCCATAAACGGCCTATAGAGGAGACGAACTCCGTGAACGTCAACGACGCTACTGCTAAGGCTTTGAAACAAACCAAGAAGAACGCCGCTCGCAGACGGAGAAGATCCATACGACGAGCACACCTACGTGAAAGCCGAATGTTGGCCCAACGCGAAGGTCGCGTTTCTGAAATTTTTCCCGAGCATAGCGTTCCCAAAACAGAACGTTCGCTTTGTGGCAATGAGCCTGACTACGAGCCTCGGCTGATACAGCTGAAACGCGACCCTGAATGGCGTGTTGTTCCTTCAAAACGCAGCCCTCAGAAGGAAGCTGCCAAAGATAAACGCGGCCCTCACATACGCGTTCAAACAGAACATGACTCTCAAAAGTCTGTTCCACCAACCAAACGCGACCCTCAGGGGCGCGTTCAACCAAAACATGACCCTCAGGGGTCTGTTTCATCATTTAAACGTAGGCCTCGGCCTAATATTTACAAAACTAAACGCGACCCTCGCGTTATTCTTCAAGAACGCGACCCTAGCGTTGTTCTTCAAGAACGCGATCTTCAAGAGGTCCGCCAGGTTCAGAAAAGTCAGCATGGTTTCAAAATCCACGTTCGACAAGAACCAATTTTACCCACCCAAGGGCAGGGGTTCCATCTCTGTCTCCACACCCAGGAAAGTTTCCTCCCAAGTTCCTGATTTGCGGGAATTATTGTCGAGAGGAAAACCAACGGTAAAAGCAGCTCACTCATGCCAATGTGAGAGGCTTATATCGGCAGTCCTGTCAGAATGCCATTGTTGTGCATCCACACCTTGACAGTCTGTGTTCGATAGGTTGACGAATGTCGTTAGGCCTGCCAAATGACAACACCGATACAAAAAGAAAACAACTGAAGCGGAATACCCTCAGGTCACTATCAATATGATTGGCCGAGGGAAAACCTCACATACCGATTCCGATGAGTCACAAAAAAGTCATTCCCCGACTGTTCGGGAAATTTGTGACGAATTCGAAGGAGTATACCGGCGTACTCGGACTCAGACAGGAGCTATCCGTCTGGTTAATTATCAAAGATTGGCCAAGGGGATCGTTTCTGACGATGAACATTCGGAAATTGCCGAATCTCAATCTTTAAGTTCTGTTGTCGCACGTGAGGTCTCTGCTTACACGACAGGGAACAATGAAGACCTAACTAAGAGAGTTGACGAACATCATGTCATGCTCCAAGCGCAACAGGAGACACTTCTCCAATTAAAGGATATGTTGGCCCAACTCCTCGCTGAAAAAGGCCAAAAGCCCGAGTCTTCCCGGAGGACTATGTCAAAGGGAAAGCAGAAGGCACACGAACATTCAGATCGTGAAACTCACAACCTGGAATCTTCTTCCGAAAATGAGAAGGAGATGGAAAAAGAGCTGCATCCTCAGTCCGCTAAAGTGGATGAACTGGAGGCCCGCCTCAACGTGATCGCCAACAGAAGCGAGCTCCGCGAAGAAGGAGTAGTGCGGTCTTACCCTATCGAGTGGGATAGGGCTCCCTACCCACCGAAGTTTAAGGCCCCTACCTTGCAACCGTTCGATGGCACAGGATCGCCGAATCAGCATATTTACTACTTCAAATCCCAAACTGGAGATGTGGTAGCTAACGACACCATTCTGACCCGGCTATTCATTGGTACCCTCAAAGGTGTCGCTTTCGAATGGTTTATGAAATTACCTGCTGGATCTATCCGGAAATGGGTAGACCTGAAAAGGCTATTCTTGGCCAGGTTCTTCGAGGACGACACAGAGGTCTCAGTCCCGACTCTTCTTGCCACTAAGCAAAAGAAAGGAGAGTCCATCAAGACCTATGTGGAGAGATTCCACAGCATGGTACTGCGATGCCCGTCAGGTATGACCCAATCAACCTTGGTTGAAACTTACAAGCACAACTTGCAGACCCAGCTCCTTGCTCAGATGGGAGTAGCGGAGTGTCACTCCTGGAGACAACTCGTTTCACAAGGAGAACAAGCTGAAGAGATAGTGGCGCGAGTTAAAGCTGAAGAAGTGCCATAATCTAAGCCGCAGCAGCAACGCAATCAGCACAACGCCCAGCGGTCTAAGGGAAAAGAGACTTTAGCAGCCGACTACACGCGAGTACCACCGCCTACTAAGCAAGGCAAGGCGCCAAATCAACAAAGAGCGCCCAAGCAGTATTCGTTTAAAGAGGAGCATGTAGATACCTTATTCTAATTGCTTCGAAAGAACAACAAGCTGCAGTTGCCTGAAGTCAGGAAGTCGGATGAAGCATGGAAGGTGGATGACCCCAACTATTGTCGTTATCACAGATTCCTTGGACATCCTACCAGAAAATGCTATGTCTTCAAAGACATTTTGCAGAATTTGGTAAATGCTAATGTGCTCACTTTGAAACCCGAGCAGAAGACCGTATCCACCAATATGATAGCGGTCCAATTCGGTGACTTCCCCCCAGTAGTAACTGCGAATGGCGTCGTTCCCATTCATAAGGGAGAAATGCACCTGAAGAATGCTGACTTGCATAGTCAGAAAGACAGGGGGTTGGTACCCCACACTACCTCAAAAAGGGAAATCATGTGGGTCCACCCTGATCTACTAGAAGATCAACAATGGACGAATACCTCGTCTAAAAAGAAGGGAGGCAAGGCTAAGTCTTCCAACATGATTAGCCCCTCCGTTATTGAAAATGATGACCACCTTAAACCTCTTACTGATTCAGAAGAGGAAAGAATTGCCCTGGCAGCATACCCAGGAGACAACCCTGGCACTCGGTCAGGAAAAGTTTATTTGAGGGATTACAGCCAGAACACTCAAGAAGTTGAGGAACAGCCCCAAGACGCTAGGGGTTCTGTCCCGAAAAAGCCGATTGATAAGGGAAAACAAAAGGAACTTTGGTTCAACAAAAATCTCCACCAGGAACACGGGGAGTCGAGCACTCCCTTCCAATTCAATGTCATGGCGCAGTTGGCCAACATACCGGCCAAGATTACTCTATACGAGCTCCTGAGGTTGTCCAAAACCACCAAAGAAGCTCTTATCAAAGCCTTAAAGAACACGGAGAGCTTCATCACCCAAGTCACTCCAATTCCCGAAGCTTCGGAAGAACAAACTTGTCGGCAATGTCTACAAGCGGCAGAAGTTTACCCTGCATATCGTTCACACAGGAAGACATGCATGTTAAACACAAGCATGACAGACCTCTGTACTATACAGGGTATATTGGATCCTCCGAAATTAGTCGTGTTCAAGTAGACCCAGGCTCAGCGCTCAGCATCATGCCTTATAGGGTCATGTAGGTCTTAGGGATTCCTATGCACCGACTGAACACCACCCAGACCACTATCTTCGGATTCAACGCCAACAGGGATTCCTATGCACCGACTGAACACCACCCAGACCACTATCTTCGGATTCAACGCCAACAGCACTCGGACTCTGAGGAAAATCAAACTCAGGTGTCAAATTGGAGATCTCAAGTCCGAAGTGACTTGTTACATCATAGATGCGGACACGTCCTACAATCTTTTGCTAGGACGACCATGGATACATGCAAACCGTATTGTCCCATCTACTCTGCATCAAGTCATGAAGTACGCCAATGACGAGGGGGAAGTCCAAACCTTAATTGCGGAAAAATACCCCATACCGACTCTGTCTTCTATCTGGAGTCCCAGGAGAAAGAAGAGGTGGACAGCGGTAACGAAGCTGATATTGAACCAGATCCTGATGAAGATTGTCCATGGGAGTTAAATTTCGATGTAATGGGTCAGGATGAGAGCAATAATAATGTACCGAGTGAGGGCGAGTGGTGCGTTAATGAAGATTTTATTTTGGCGTACTTGTCTGATGTCTCCTCTAAAAATAAACAAATAGAGAAAGATCCTAATGCAGGTACCAACCCATGGCACGTACTGTGCACAGAGGCATCACTCACCTTGCCAATCCAGTCATCCTTCGCTTCAGATGAAGAAGTAGAAGACGCACGGAAGGCTTTCTTCAAAGTCCCATCCAAAAGGAAAGGGCATAAGCCGATCTGTTTTGGTAAAGTCAAACCCGAACAACTCAAACGAGGAAGTTCAGAGGAAGATGACGGAGTTCCCCAATTCCATTATCACGAACCCAATTCTATACACTTAATGAAACGAATGGGGTATAACTTTAATGAGAAACATGGTTTGAACTTCGGGAAAGGAAGACGAACACCGATCCGAATGTCTCTCACTCCTGAAGGGAAACCTCCGGATTACTATCAAAAAACCGGAAGGGGCTTGGGTTATGTCACAACTCCCCTTGCCTCAGAAAACGAAATCAGTAATTACCTTCGTCAGGACCATTCATCCGGAACATCTTCTTGGGAATCTGACATCAGTGTCGGACCTTTCTTTAAAAATCTGACTGTGAACATGGTTTCAACTAGTCATCCAGATGAAGACGCAGGGGGTGATGAAGGATTAATCGAATCAACCAATGATCCATGGATCAAACACCTCAACATCTTGTGGGACATGCGATTCGAACAACGCGAGCCACCCACTGAAGATAAAGTGATTCAGGTCAACATGGGAGATGAACATGGCCCTAAGCCCATCTTCATAGCTGAAAATTTATCACCATCCGAGAAAGAGGACCTTATATCTCTCATTCGAGAATATATAGATGTCTTCGCTTGGAATTATGAAGATATGCCTGGCCTTGACCCGAAGGTCGCTATGCACCGTCTCAACATCGATCCGGATGCAAAACCCGTTAAACAACAACAACGTAGGTTTCGTCCAGAGATCATGGAATCAATTGAGTCAGAAGTTAAAAAGCTTATAGACTCAGGTTTTGTCAGGGAAGAACAACACCCTGACTGGGTGGCCAACATCGTCCCAGTTCCTAAGAAGAACGGTAAAGTCCGGATATTCGTGACCTTAACGCAGCCTGTCCAAAGGACGAGTTCCCACTTCCTATCACAGATGTTATGATTGACAATACCTGCGGATATGAAAGGATGTCTTTTATGGACGGATTCTTCAGATACAATCAGATCAAGATGCACCCGGAAGACGAAAAACACTACTTTTAAAACACCACTGGGGGTGTATTGCTACACAGTGATGCCCTTCGGCCTGAAAAACGCAGGTGCAACTTATCAACGTGCAATGAACACGATCTTTCACGAACACCTACGAAAGAAGATCGAGTGCTACGTTGATGATATAGCAGTAAAGAGCCAATATAAAGGTGATCATCTTACAGATCTGAAGACAATGTTTCCTTCGTCTGGGATGGAGAGTGTCAAAAAGCATTCGAGGAGATTAAGAGATATCTCACTCAACCGCCAGTTCTCGTGGCCCCGATATCGGGAAAACCATTCCTGTTATATGTGAGGGCCATGGACCATTCTCTTGGGGCTTTGTTAGCCCAGAACAACGATCAAGGTCAAGAGCAAGCCATCTATTACCTGAGCAGGACTATGATGGGAGCCGAACACCGGTATAATCCGGTCGAAAAAGAATGTCTCGCCTTGGTATTCGCAATTCAAAAGATGCGACACTACCTAGTTGGACAAACAATCCGTGTCATCTCTAAGGTGAATCCTTTGAGAGTTCTGATGACGAAACCATCATCTCTAAATTGCCGGCTTACAAAATGGGCCATTCTCTTATCGCAATACGACATGCAGTTCATACCTCAAAAGGCGATCAAGGGTCAAGCACTGGCAGACTTCTTAGCCGATCATCCAGTATCGGGAACGTCTAAGTTGTATGAAGAATTACCTGACGAAGTCGCTGAAGCTTGCGCTACTCAAGAGGCTACGCAAGTGTGGAAGTTATTCTTCGGCGGTGCGTCTAGAGCAAATCCTCATGGAGCAATTACCGCAGGAGTAGGGGTCGTACTCGTTTCCCCGAACGGTCATGTGATCCCAAGGGGATTTTCCCTAATCGAACCTTACACCAATAATGTAGTCGAGTATAATGCTCTGCTATTAGGAATGTAATTTGCTGAAGAACTTAATATTCAGCACCTTGAGGCTTATGGTGACTCTCAGCTCATCGTTAACCAAGTCCGAGGGGAATATGAAGTACGTCATGAGGATCTGATCCCGTATTACTTCGCAGTGCTAAAGCAAGCTCAAAAGTTCGAAGGTTTTTTTATCGAATACGTGCCACGGGCCCAGAACGCTTATGCAGATGCTTTAGCCTCCTTGGCAACTTCATTAGCATTGCCGCCGGTGACTAAAACAATGATTCCAGTCGCAGGATGCAAATTATACTTTTCTAAGATTCCTATGGAGGAAAAGCCAGACAAGACATCGACTGGAGAAGTCTGTACAACCACTATGGAGTTTGAATCCAGGAATTGGTGATTCCTGTACATCGACTATGCCATATATGGAATTCTACCTGATGACCCTAAGGAAGCGGCCTCTATCAAACGTAAGGCCCTCCAATTCTATTACGATGCAGTCTCCCAAGTCCTGTATCATGTTCGCGGGGAAAACTGTTTTCTTCTTCATTGAAATAATTGTCATCTTGGATTACAAAGATCCGGTCTTTTATAGATCCGGTTACAACTAAATCAAAAAAAAATAAAATCAAAAATTACAACTTTCCTCTTGTGAACAAATCGCGAGCTCCTGTTTTGCGGTCGCTCGCTTTGGTGGGTTCTTTGCCTGCGCCGGGGTTATTTGCCGTGGACCACCACGCGATTTAGATCCGGTCGGATCTACACGATTATACGGGTATTATTCCACGAAGGGAATAATAGCCGGGAGGGATTAGTCCACCAAGGGAATAATCGCTCGGATCTCGAGATCTAAGACCAAGCTTAGATCTGGAGTGTGGTCTCGTGTAGATCTCAGATCTGTTCTTTCTTCCTCTCGAAATCCTGTCTTTTCTGACGTGGATGCTCGCCGAGGATCAGATCCGAATGTGCAAGTCTTCAGGTCTTCAAAGCTCCGAGTTCACTCTTCAATCCGGCAGAGTTTTGGCTCTTGAAATTCCAACCTCCGAAAATGAACATTGCCTGGCCTATTTATAGGCTTTCTGAACTGTGCCCGCGCACAGAGACATGTCGGCCACTGTCGGCCACTGTCGGCCACCTCTGGGTGGCCGGCACTGTGCCGAGCCACCCTGAGGTGGCTCGGCTCATGGCCGAGCCACCTCAAGGTGGCTCGGCCACCGAGCCACCCCGAGGTGGCTCGGCCCCGCTTCTGAGTTCGAGTCCGAAACTGATCTTGATTCGATCGTGATTCGTCCGAGTTTCCCCTTGGTTGGATGGCTCGTTGATTCCTCAACTCATTAGCTTGATTCTGCACGCGGGTGGATTCATTCCGTTGTTCGCGTGCGATTTGTCGATCTCGTCGCCTCGTTGGTTCGTCGGTTTGTGCCGAGCTATGCTAGGGGACCTATAAGCAATTTTATATGCCTACAGATACCCCCTCCAAAGTATTTCAGTCTCGTTCTTTTATAGAAGAGTCTGGAATACTTTGGATATGATTGCCCCCACCTTTAGTCGGTGTAATGGGATCTTGGAATGATTCCCGTTCTTGACTCCTTCAATTCTCCAGGCTTTTCGGTGCTTTGTCGAAAGTCTGTAAGAGTTCCGGTGCTGCATTTATTGTCTGACCGTTTGTCGGAATTTTGAACTTTGAAGTCGATTCCTGATTTCTAATTTTTAGCTGACCATCGATTGTGGTGTCGAGTCTTTATGTACAACGCGTTGTCCGGGGTAGTGTGGTTGAGTTATCCTTAAGAATATTTATAAACAATATTCTCCAGGAACTTCTCAAACCAAAAATAGAGAATAGTTTATACTCATATACCTTATTGGAGTATTAAGAAGCAGTTTATACTCGTATACTTTTCGGAGTGTTTTCTGCGCCCAAATGCGCTGAACCTTTTCGGAGTAGTAAGAAGCAGTTTATACTCGTATACTTTTCGGAGTATTAAGAGGAGAAGAGTGAGTAAATGAAGGGCTGAATCGTCGCTCGATTTGAAGTCGTTTCGATGCTCGGTTCGGCTTCAATTTGGATTTTGGTTCGAACCCGGTCCGGTCCGGTTCGGTTTGGTCTAAACCCGGTCCACTTTATATAAAGTGGGGTTTTTTTTTTGTTTTTTTTTCTTTTTCTTTACCCTAGGGCCGGCCCCCCCTTTGTCCTCTTTTCTGAGTTTCTCTTCCCTCGCATCAGCGATGAAAACTCCAGATATCCACTAGAAAAGCAATTAAGTGTTTGTTAGTTTCAGATGAGACATTGAACTCATATTACAAATATGGGTAAGAGGAGAGTCATTATATAAAGGGCGAGAGACGATTTTGGCTCACATTGGCGGATATTATAGATATGTATATCTCGAAATATATCCTGCTTATAAGCAGATGCACGCGTCAAAAACGACATTATCTCTTTTATTATGAGATGTGGTTTTGACCAAGCAAAACGCCATCTTTAAAGCGTCGATTCCCCTCACCCAACGAGAATCCGAAGGCTTCCCACCTCGATCCGCCTCACTCAAGGAGAGCAAAATGGGGTAAAAGGAGCCTAATTTGTAAATCTCAGAAAAAGAGGGTTCAGATCTTGTAAAATTTCCATAAGCGTTGATCTACCTAGGAGACAAGGGCTTTCCGGTTGCCCCTCACCCCAAGCGAGAAACAACTGAGGGTGAATATAATGGGACCTTATTTTATGGCTAAATACTTCAAAATAAATAAGTGGTACATTGTATATAGGCAATATATCGTAAAAAGAGCACCTAGGCAAAGAAGGAACTGCGCCAGTCAGCCTGATGCATGTAACAGAAAGAACGACCTCTCGATACTTTGCTATCACGAAGACATACAGGCCTACAAAAGAATCAAGAGGTCAGTGCTAGAAATAAATCACTTTTTTATCCCCTAACAAGGCCAAGCTTGAGCACTCAAGTCACACCCTCAAACCCCTTATATGATCATGATAATCTACCCGCCGACTCCATACACTAGATCAAACAGAAAATAGATTCAAGATTGCGGCAGATTTACCTGAAGAGAAGCCCAAAAATCCAATAAAGCGCGAGACCATTTAAGGAAACCTGAACCTTACGGCGCAATCGAGGGGCCTGAGAAAACTTTTTATTTGGAGTTTTTGGGTGAATATTCTCAGTCTCAAGATCCCAAAGAGGCCTAGTTAATACGGAATCTGAAGTTTAGAGGGAGAAAAGAGACTCG
>NW_017972985.1:0-1526 GCF_001876935.1 Asparagus officinalis | reverse complement strand
GCCGGTCAACGCGTACCCCTAGGTCAACGCCAGTCAACGCGTTGCAACCAAAAGTCAATGAACAGTGATCTGGAACCCTGAGTCAGCACGATGTGATGGAGATAGTCAGTCAACTCAATGACACCAGACCAGACCAGACTGAACCGGATCAGACCAAGCTGAATCAGACCAGACCAGGCCGGTTCAGCTCATTCGGACATGAACATTACTCCAATAAGGATAACTCAACAACACTTCGCCGGACAACGCGTCGCAAATGAGAACTCAACGCCAACAATTGATGGTCAGTTCTATGTTGAACCAACAAACACGAGCTAAAGATCAGAAAATCAGGAATTGACTTTAAGTTCAAAATTCCGACAACGGTCAGACAATAAATGCAGCACCGGAAACCTTACAGACATTCGACGAAGCACCGAATAGCCTGAAGGATTGAAGGAATCAAGAATAGAAGCCATTCCAAAGTCCCGTCATACCAATTGAAGGTTGGGGCAATCATATCCAAAGCATTCCAGACTCTTCTATAAAAGAACGAGGCTGAAATACTTTGGAGGGGGTATGTGTAGGCGTATAAAATTTCTTATAGGTCCCTTAACACAGCTCAGCACGGTGATTCGACAAATCAACGAACCGTCGGGTGACGTATCTAAACGCGAGCGTTAGTCCGCAATACCGAAGCCAAGTGACACGCGACGAATTGGATTAACGAGGTGACGAGGCTAACGAACCGCACGCAAACAACGGAATAGATCCACTCGCGTGCAGAATCAAGCTAACAGTTCGGTGAGTCAACGAGTCATCCAACCATAGAACGGATTTGAACTCAAACACCGAGGCGGATTTACTGCCATATTGGGATTCAGACTGTCAAATCAGAGTCTGGATCAACAATGAAGCGCAAAACCGGACAACGGCCACAACACCTGGAGGACTCGGCCAAAACCGAGCCACCTCTAGGTGGCTCGGTGGCCGAGCCACCTAGATCTGTGCCAAGGCACAGATCTGAGAGCCTATAAATAGAGGGCTTAGGTTCATTTTTGAGGGGTTGGAACTTTTGGAGCCGAAACTCTGCCGAATTGAGAACTGAGCTTGGAGTTTTGAAGACTTGGAGACTTGGACATTCAGATCTGGTTCTTGGCGAGCATCCACGTCACAAAAGGCAGGAGTTCGAGAGAGAGAAATCAGATCTGAGATCTACACGAAGTAATACTCCGGATCAAAGCTTGGCCTTTGATCCCGAGAACTAAAGGCTATTATTTCCTTGATGAAATAGTACCCTCCGGCTGTTATTTCCCTAGTGAGATAACACCCATCAAATCGTGTAGATCCGACCGGATCTAGATCGCGCGGTGGTCCACGGATTAACCCCGGCGTTGGCAAAGAACCCTCAAAAGCGAGTGACCGCAAAACAGGAGCTCGTGATTCGTTCGAAAGGAAAGTTGTAATCTTTTTATTTTGATTTCGTTGTAACCGGATCTTATAAAAAGACCGGATCTTTTGTAATCAAAAAGCAATTACTTGAGAAA
>NW_017972984.1:0-86166 GCF_001876935.1 Asparagus officinalis | reverse complement strand
TTCGGTCGAATCGATCGTCCCCTACGTACGCTATGGGACGAATCTGAGGACGAAGACCCAGCGCCCCAGCTCTCGCAATACAGTCGAGTGGCGAAATGCATAATGAGCAACATGGGGTACGACCTCACTCGCTTGGAGGGTCTGAATTACGGCCGAGGACGCAAGACGGTCATCAAACCCGCCTACGTCCCCAAAGGGAAGCCCTCAAATTACTTCAACAGGACTAGGAGAGGCTTAGGCTACTCCTCCTCCTCATCGGAGTGTTGTTTTTACGTCGACGAGGATTCCGATTACGCATGTTCAGGAGATCAGTCGTCAACAACCTCGGCCTGGGACTCCGACGTCAGCGTAAGGGATCTGTTCGATGGCCTTACAGTCAACATGGCTACAGTAGCCCCCGCCGGAATGGCAGAGGACGAACAACTTCCACTTCACGACGAGACATGGGATCGCCATGTTAGCGCCCAGTGGAACAGTCGCTTCGAACAGCGCGAACCACCAACTGAAGACGAAGTCCTCCAGGTGAACATGGGTACCGAGGCGAATCCCAAACCCATATTCATCAGCGGCAGTCTGCCTCCTCAAGAAAAAGAGGATCTCATCGCCCTCGTACGGGAATACATTGACGTCTTCGCCTGGAATTACGAGGATATGCCTGGCCTGGATCCGCGGGTCGCCACGCATCGCCTCAACATCAGCCCTGACGCCAAACCAGGTCAAACAACAGCAGAGGCGGTTTCGCCCCCAAATCATGGAGGCGATCGAATCTGAAGTAAAGAAGCTGATCGAATCCGGCTTCATCAGAGAGGAGCAACACCCCGACTGGGTGGCGAATATTGTTCCAGTCTTGAAGAAGAACGGCAAGATCCGCATCTGCATCGACTTTAGGAACCTCAACGCCGCGTGCCCTAAAGACGAATTCCCTCTGCCCATCACGGATGTCATCATTGACAATACGTGCGGATTCGAGAGGATGTCCTTCATGGACGGCTTCTCGGGGTACAACCAAATCAAAATGCACCCCGAAGACGAGAAACACACTGCATTTAGAACTCCCATGGGGGTGTATTGCTATACCGTCATGCCTTTCGGGCTCAAGAACGCCGGCGCAACCTACCAACGCGCCATGAGCATGATCTTTCGAGATCATCTGCGAAAGACGGTCGAATGCTATGTGGACGACTTGGTCGTAAAGAGTCGTCATAAGGAGGATCACCTCCAAGACTTGAAGGCTATGTTCGAACTCATGAGGACTCATCAGCTCAAGATGAATCCTACCAAGTCATTCTTGGGAATGTCTAGCGGTAAATTCCTCGGTTTCGTCGTCACGACGAAAGGGATCCGAATTGATCCAGACAAGGTGCGAGCTATTCAAGAGCTCCAACCACCCCGAAATCTTAAAGAGCTGAGAGGCCTTCAAGGACGACTGGCTTATATCCGAAGATTCATCTCGAATCTCTCGGGCAAGTGCCAACCCTTCTCTAAGCTGATGAAGAAAGGTACCTCCTTCGTCTGGGATGAGCCATGCCAAAAGGCTTTTGAGGAGATCAAAGCTTATCTCTCAAATCCGCCTGTCCTTGCGGCGCCAATCTCAGGAAGGCCATTCCTCATATACATACGGGCTATGGAACATTCTCTGGGTGCCCTCTTGGCTCAGAACGATGATGCAGGCCACGAGCAGGGCATCTACTACCTGAGCAGAACCTTGCAGGGCGCCGAGCAACGGTACCCAATGGTCGAGAAGGAATGCCTAGCCTTGGTGTTCGCTATCCAAAAGATGCGGCACTACTTGGTTGGCCAAACCATCCATGTCATCTCCCGGATGAATCCCATTCGGGTCTTCATGACACAACCCGCAGCGCTAAACTGGCGCCTGGCCAGGTGGGCACTTCTGCTCTCTCAATACGACATTCATTTCATGCCGCAGAAATCGGTCAAGGGACAAGCCATCTGCGATCTCATGGCTAGTCACCCGCTGGGGGAGAAGACCGATCTATTCGAAGATCTGCCGGATGAACCTCCCGAAGCCAATATGACTTCGTCGCCGGAGGTGTGGCAGATGTTCTTCGACGGTGCGTCCCGCGCAGGCGCGAGCGGCTCTATTTCTGCAGGAGTGGGAGTGGCCCTCACCTCCCCGCATGGTCACGTGTTTCCCCGGGCCTTTTCCTTGACGGAACCATGTACCAACAACGTAGCCGAGTACAACGCGTTGCTCATAGGGCTCGAGTTAGCCAAAGAGCTCGGGATAAAGCATCTGGAGGCTTATGGCGATTCGCAACTCATTGTCAAACAAATGACTGGCGAATACGAAGTCAGGAATGAAGATCTTATCCCGCTCCACCGAGCAGCGGTCAGACTAGTGGAGTCATTCGAGAGCTTCCGTATTGAGCACGTGCTCCGTTCAAAGAACACCCATGCGGATGCTCTCGCATCCTTGGCAGCTAACTTAGCCCAGCCTCCTGGAACGACCCAAAAGGTCGCTGTCGCCAGCCGAAAACTCTTTCGACCCAGAGACGTCCCAGAGGCAAACGCCACTCATCAAGCCTCGGGTCAGCCAGATCAGGAAGACTGGCGTCTCCCGATCATCGATTATGTCCTATACAGCATGTTGCCTGAGGATTCGAAGGAACAAGAGTCGGTCCGACGACGTGCCTCACGGTTCTACTACAATTCAACCACTAAAACATTGTATCGCAGGTCATACGACGGCTTGCTACTTCGCTGTCTTTCAAAAGCAGAGGCGCAAGAAGCCGTACGCGAAGCACATGACGGCGTGTGCGGAGCTCATCAGCCCGGACCCAAGCTTTGGGATCGCTTACGAAGGATGGGCTACTTCTGGCCTGGGATGGTTACTGATGCAGTCGCTTATGCTAAGCGATGTTACGAATGCCAGATCCACGCCAACTACATACACCAGCCTCCTGAGGATCTACATCCGACGAGGGCATCTTGGCCCTTCGAGGCATGGGGGATGGACATAGTCGGGCCAATTTCTCCACCATCGGCGAGAGGCCATCGCTTCATCCTCGCGATCACCGACTATTTCTCTAAATGGGCAGAAGCCATCCCCTTAAGAGAAGTCAAGACTAGCGACGTGATCAAATTCATCAAGCACCATGTCATCTACCGATACGGCGTACCCCGGCGTATCATTCACGACAATGGCACGCAATTCGTTAGCCATGCCTTCAACAGGTTCTGTTGGGGGAATCGAGAGGGGATTTTGACTGTGGTCCTAACTGTAAGAAGGTTTGACCAAGTGGGTGTTTTGAGACAATCCTAACTGTAGGAAGGTTTGATCGCTCAATTTGTGGACCTCTCGTTCATTGGGGGAATCGAGAGGGGATTTTGACTGTGGTCCTAACTGTAAGAAGGTTTGACCAAGTGGGTGTTTTGAGACAATCCTAACTGTAGGAAGGTTTGATCGCTCAATTTGTGGACCTCTCGTTCATTGGGGGAATCGAGAGGGGATTTTGACTGTGGTCCTAACTGTAAGAAGGTTTGACCAAGTGGGTGTTTTGAGACAATCCTAACTGTAGGAAGGTTTGATCGCTCAATTTGTGGACCTCTCGTTCATTGGGGGAATCGAGAGGGGATTTTGACTGTGGTCCTAACTGTAAGAAGGTTTGACCAAGTGGGTGTTTTGAGACAATCCTAACTGTAGGAAGGTTTGATCGCTCAATTTGTGGACCTCTCGTTCATTGGGGGAATCGAGAGGGGATTTTGACTGTGGTCCTAACTGTAAGAAGGTTTGACCAAGTGGGTGTTTTGAGACAATCCTAACTGTAGGAAGGTTTGATCGCTCAATTTGTGGACCTCTCGTTCATTGGGGGAATCGAGAGGGGATTTTGACTGTGGTCCTAACTGTAAGAAGGTTTGACCAAGTGGGTGTTTTGAGACAATCCTAACTGTAGGAAGGTTTGATCGCTCAATTTGTGGACCTCTCGTTCATTGGGGGAATCGAGAGGGGATTTTGACTGTGGTCCTAACTGTAAGAAGGTTTGACCAAGTGGGTGTTTTGAGACAATCCTAACTGTAGGAAGGTTTGATCGCTCAATTTGTGGACCTCTCGTTCATTGGGGGAATCGAGAGGGGATTTTGACTGTGGTCCTAACTGTAAGAAGGTTTGACCAAGTGGGTGTTTTGAGACAATCCTAACTGTAGGAAGGTTTGATCGCTCAATTTGTGGACCTCTCGTTCATTGGGGGAATCGAGAGGGGATTTTGACTGTGGTCCTAACTGTAAGAAGGTTTGACCAAGTGGGTGTTTTGAGACAATCCTAACTGTAGGAAGGTTTGATCGCTCAATTTGTGGACCTCTCGTTCATTGGGGGAATCGAGAGGGGATTTTGACTGTGGTCCTAACTGTAAGAAGGTTTGACCAAGTGGGTGTTTTGAGACAATCCTAACTGTAGGAAGGTTTGATCGCTCAATTTGTGGACCTCTCGTTCATTGGGGGAATCGAGAGGGGATTTTGACTGTGGTCCTAACTGTAAGAAGGTTTGACCAAGTGGGTGTTTTGAGACAATCCTAACTGTAGGAAGGTTTGATCGCTCAATTTGTGGACCTCTCGTTCATTGGGGGAATCGAGAGGGGATTTTGACTGTGGTCCTAACTGTAAGAAGGTTTGACCAAGTGGGTGTTTTGAGACAATCCTAACTGTAGGAAGGTTTGATCGCTCAATTTGTGGACCTCTCGTTCATTGGGGGAATCGAGAGGGGATTTTGACTGTGGTCCTAACTGTAAGAAGGTTTGACCAAGTGGGTGTTTTGAGACAATCCTAACTGTAGGAAGGTTTGATCGCTCAATTTGTGGACCTCTCGTTCATTGGGGGAATCGAGAGGGGATTTTGACTGTGGTCCTAACTGTAAGAAGGTTTGACCAAGTGGGTGTTTTGAGACAATCCTAACTGTAGGAAGGTTTGATCGCTCAATTTGTGGACCTCTCGTTCATTGGGGGAATCGAGAGGGGATTTTGACTGTGGTCCTAACTGTAAGAAGGTTTGACCAAGTGGGTGTTTTGAGACAATCCTAACTGTAGGAAGGTTTGATCGCTCAATTTGTGGACCTCTCGTTCATTGGGGGAATCGAGAGGGGATTTTGACTGTGGTCCTAACTGTAAGAAGGTTTGACCAAGTGGGTGTTTTGAGACAATCCTAACTGTAGGAAGGTTTGATCGCTCAATTTGTGGACCTCTCGTTCATTGGGGGAATCGAGAGGGGATTTTGACTGTGGTCCTAACTGTAAGAAGGTTTGACCAAGTGGGTGTTTTGAGACAATCCTAACTGTAGGAAGGTTTGATCGCTCAATTTGTGGACCTCTCGTTCATTGGGGGAATCGAGAGGGGATTTTGACTGTGGTCCTAACTGTAAGAAGGTTTGACCAAGTGGGTGTTTTGAGACAATCCTAACTGTAGGAAGGTTTGATCGCTCAATTTGTGGACCTCTCGTTCATTGGGGGAATCGAGAGGGGATTTTGACTGTGGTCCTAACTGTAAGAAGGTTTGACCAAGTGGGTGTTTTGAGACAATCCTAACTGTAGGAAGGTTTGATCGCTCAATTTGTGGACCTCTCGTTCATTGGGGGAATCGAGAGGGGATTTTGACTGTGGTCCTAACTGTAAGAAGGTTTGACCAAGTGGGTGTTTTGAGACAATCCTAACTGTAGGAAGGTTTGATCGCTCAATTTGTGGACCTCTCGTTCATTGGGGGAATCGAGAGGGGATTTTGACTGTGGTCCTAACTGTAAGAAGGTTTGACCAAGTGGGTGTTTTGAGACAATCCTAACTGTAGGAAGGTTTGATCGCTCAATTTGTGGACCTCTCGTTCATTGGGGGAATCGAGAGGGGATTTTGACTGTGGTCCTAACTGTAAGAAGGTTTGACCAAGTGGGTGTTTTGAGACAATCCTAACTGTAGGAAGGTTTGATCGCTCAATTTGTGGACCTCTCGTTCATTGGGGGAATCGAGAGGGGATTTTGACTGTGGTCCTAACTGTAAGAAGGTTTGACCAAGTGGGTGTTTTGAGACAATCCTAACTGTAGGAAGGTTTGATCGCTCAATTTGTGGACCTCTCGTTCATTGGGGGAATCGAGAGGGGATTTTGACTGTGGTCCTAACTGTAAGAAGGTTTGACCAAGTGGGTGTTTTGAGACAATCCTAACTGTAGGAAGGTTTGATCGCTCAATTTGTGGACCTCTCGTTCATTGGGGGAATCGAGAGGGGATTTTGACTGTGGTCCTAACTGTAAGAAGGTTTGACCAAGTGGGTGTTTTGAGACAATCCTAACTGTAGGAAGGTTTGATCGCTCAATTTGTGGACCTCTCGTTCATTGGGGGAATCGAGAGGGGATTTTGACTGTGGTCCTAACTGTAAGAAGGTTTGACCAAGTGGGTGTTTTGAGACAATCCTAACTGTAGGAAGGTTTGATCGCTCAATTTGTGGACCTCTCGTTCATTGGGGGAATCGAGAGGGGATTTTGACTGTGGTCCTAACTGTAAGAAGGTTTGACCAAGTGGGTGTTTTGAGACAATCCTAACTGTAGGAAGGTTTGATCGCTCAATTTGTGGACCTCTCGTTCATTGGGGGAATCGAGAGGGGATTTTGACTGTGGTCCTAACTGTAAGAAGGTTTGACCAAGTGGGTGTTTTGAGACAATCCTAACTGTAGGAAGGTTTGATCGCTCAATTTGTGGACCTCTCGTTCATTGGGGGAATCGAGAGGGGATTTTGACTGTGGTCCTAACTGTAAGAAGGTTTGACCAAGTGGGTGTTTTGAGACAATCCTAACTGTAGGAAGGTTTGATCGCTCAATTTGTGGACCTCTCGTTCATTGGGGGAATCGAGAGGGGATTTTGACTGTGGTCCTAACTGTAAGAAGGTTTGACCAAGTGGGTGTTTTGAGACAATCCTAACTGTAGGAAGGTTTGATCGCTCAATTTGTGGACCTCTCGTTCATTGGGGGAATCGAGAGGGGATTTTGACTGTGGTCCTAACTGTAAGAAGGTTTGACCAAGTGGGTGTTTTGAGACAATCCTAACTGTAGGAAGGTTTGATCGCTCAATTTGTGGACCTCTCGTTCATTGGGGGAATCGAGAGGGGATTTTGACTGTGGTCCTAACTGTAAGAAGGTTTGACCAAGTGGGTGTTTTGAGACAATCCTAACTGTAGGAAGGTTTGATCGCTCAATTTGTGGACCTCTCGTTCATTGGGGGAATCGAGAGGGGATTTTGACTGTGGTCCTAACTGTAAGAAGGTTTGACCAAGTGGGTGTTTTGAGACAATCCTAACTGTAGGAAGGTTTGATCGCTCAATTTGTGGACCTCTCGTTCATTGGGGGAATCGAGAGGGGATTTTGACTGTGGTCCTAACTGTAAGAAGGTTTGACCAAGTGGGTGTTTTGAGACAATCCTAACTGTAGGAAGGTTTGATCGCTCAATTTGTGGACCTCTCGTTCATTGGGGGAATCGAGAGGGGATTTTGACTGTGGTCCTAACTGTAAGAAGGTTTGACCAAGTGGGTGTTTTGAGACAATCCTAACTGTAGGAAGGTTTGATCGCTCAATTTGTGGACCTCTCGTTCATTGGGGGAATCGAGAGGGGATTTTGACTGTGGTCCTAACTGTAAGAAGGTTTGACCAAGTGGGTGTTTTGAGACAATCCTAACTGTAGGAAGGTTTGATCGCTCAATTTGTGGACCTCTCGTTCATTGGGGGAATCGAGAGGGGATTTTGACTGTGGTCCTAACTGTAAGAAGGTTTGACCAAGTGGGTGTTTTGAGACAATCCTAACTGTAGGAAGGTTTGATCGCTCAATTTGTGGACCTCTCGTTCATTGGGGGAATCGAGAGGGGATTTTGACTGTGGTCCTAACTGTAAGAAGGTTTGACCAAGTGGGTGTTTTGAGACAATCCTAACTGTAGGAAGGTTTGATCGCTCAATTTGTGGACCTCTCGTTCATTGGGGGAATCGAGAGGGGATTTTGACTGTGGTCCTAACTGTAAGAAGGTTTGACCAAGTGGGTGTTTTGAGACAATCCTAACTGTAGGAAGGTTTGATCGCTCAATTTGTGGACCTCTCGTTCATTGGGGGAATCGAGAGGGGATTTTGACTGTGGTCCTAACTGTAAGAAGGTTTGACCAAGTGGGTGTTTTGAGACAATCCTAACTGTAGGAAGGTTTGATCGCTCAATTTGTGGACCTCTCGTTCATTGGGGGAATCGAGAGGGGATTTTGACTGTGGTCCTAACTGTAAGAAGGTTTGACCAAGTGGGTGTTTTGAGACAATCCTAACTGTAGGAAGGTTTGATCGCTCAATTTGTGGACCTCTCGTTCATTGGGGGAATCGAGAGGGGATTTTGACTGTGGTCCTAACTGTAAGAAGGTTTGACCAAGTGGGTGTTTTGAGACAATCCTAACTGTAGGAAGGTTTGATCGCTCAATTTGTGGACCTCTCGTTCATTGGGGGAATCGAGAGGGGATTTTGACTGTGGTCCTAACTGTAAGAAGGTTTGACCAAGTGGGTGTTTTGAGACAATCCTAACTGTAGGAAGGTTTGATCGCTCAATTTGTGGACCTCTCGTTCATTGGGGGAATCGAGAGGGGATTTTGACTGTGGTCCTAACTGTAAGAAGGTTTGACCAAGTGGGTGTTTTGAGACAATCCTAACTGTAGGAAGGTTTGATCGCTCAATTTGTGGACCTCTCGTTCATTGGGGGAATCGAGAGGGGATTTTGACTGTGGTCCTAACTGTAAGAAGGTTTGACCAAGTGGGTGTTTTGAGACAATCCTAACTGTAGGAAGGTTTGATCGCTCAATTTGTGGACCTCTCGTTCATTGGGGGAATCGAGAGGGGATTTTGACTGTGGTCCTAACTGTAAGAAGGTTTGACCAAGTGGGTGTTTTGAGACAATCCTAACTGTAGGAAGGTTTGATCGCTCAATTTGTGGACCTCTCGTTCATTGGGGGAATCGAGAGGGGATTTTGACTGTGGTCCTAACTGTAAGAAGGTTTGACCAAGTGGGTGTTTTGAGACAATCCTAACTGTAGGAAGGTTTGATCGCTCAATTTGTGGACCTCTCGTTCATTGGGGGAATCGAGAGGGGATTTTGACTGTGGTCCTAACTGTAAGAAGGTTTGACCAAGTGGGTGTTTTGAGACAATCCTAACTGTAGGAAGGTTTGATCGCTCAATTTGTGGACCTCTCGTTCATTGGGGGAATCGAGAGGGGATTTTGACTGTGGTCCTAACTGTAAGAAGGTTTGACCAAGTGGGTGTTTTGAGACAATCCTAACTGTAGGAAGGTTTGATCGCTCAATTTGTGGACCTCTCGTTCATTGGGGGAATCGAGAGGGGATTTTGACTGTGGTCCTAACTGTAAGAAGGTTTGACCAAGTGGGTGTTTTGAGACAATCCTAACTGTAGGAAGGTTTGATCGCTCAATTTGTGGACCTCTCGTTCATTGGGGGAATCGAGAGGGGATTTTGACTGTGGTCCTAACTGTAAGAAGGTTTGACCAAGTGGGTGTTTTGAGACAATCCTAACTGTAGGAAGGTTTGATCGCTCAATTTGTGGACCTCTCGTTCATTGGGGGAATCGAGAGGGGATTTTGACTGTGGTCCTAACTGTAAGAAGGTTTGACCAAGTGGGTGTTTTGAGACAATCCTAACTGTAGGAAGGTTTGATCGCTCAATTTGTGGACCTCTCGTTCATTGGGGGAATCGAGAGGGGATTTTGACTGTGGTCCTAACTGTAAGAAGGTTTGACCAAGTGGGTGTTTTGAGACAATCCTAACTGTAGGAAGGTTTGATCGCTCAATTTGTGGACCTCTCGTTCATTGGGGGAATCGAGAGGGGATTTTGACTGTGGTCCTAACTGTAAGAAGGTTTGACCAAGTGGGTGTTTTGAGACAATCCTAACTGTAGGAAGGTTTGATCGCTCAATTTGTGGACCTCTCGTTCATTGGGGGAATCGAGAGGGGATTTTGACTGTGGTCCTAACTGTAAGAAGGTTTGACCAAGTGGGTGTTTTGAGACAATCCTAACTGTAGGAAGGTTTGATCGCTCAATTTGTGGACCTCTCGTTCATTGGGGGAATCGAGAGGGGATTTTGACTGTGGTCCTAACTGTAAGAAGGTTTGACCAAGTGGGTGTTTTGAGACAATCCTAACTGTAGGAAGGTTTGATCGCTCAATTTGTGGACCTCTCGTTCATTGGGGGAATCGAGAGGGGATTTTGACTGTGGTCCTAACTGTAAGAAGGTTTGACCAAGTGGGTGTTTTGAGACAATCCTAACTGTAGGAAGGTTTGATCGCTCAATTTGTGGACCTCTCGTTCATTGGGGGAATCGAGAGGGGATTTTGACTGTGGTCCTAACTGTAAGAAGGTTTGACCAAGTGGGTGTTTTGAGACAATCCTAACTGTAGGAAGGTTTGATCGCTCAATTTGTGGACCTCTCGTTCATTGGGGGAATCGAGAGGGGATTTTGACTGTGGTCCTAACTGTAAGAAGGTTTGACCAAGTGGGTGTTTTGAGACAATCCTAACTGTAGGAAGGTTTGATCGCTCAATTTGTGGACCTCTCGTTCATTGGGGGAATCGAGAGGGGATTTTGACTGTGGTCCTAACTGTAAGAAGGTTTGACCAAGTGGGTGTTTTGAGACAATCCTAACTGTAGGAAGGTTTGATCGCTCAATTTGTGGACCTCTCGTTCATTGGGGGAATCGAGAGGGGATTTTGACTGTGGTCCTAACTGTAAGAAGGTTTGACCAAGTGGGTGTTTTGAGACAATCCTAACTGTAGGAAGGTTTGATCGCTCAATTTGTGGACCTCTCGTTCATTGGGGGAATCGAGAGGGGATTTTGACTGTGGTCCTAACTGTAAGAAGGTTTGACCAAGTGGGTGTTTTGAGACAATCCTAACTGTAGGAAGGTTTGATCGCTCAATTTGTGGACCTCTCGTTCATTGGGGGAATCGAGAGGGGATTTTGACTGTGGTCCTAACTGTAAGAAGGTTTGACCAAGTGGGTGTTTTGAGACAATCCTAACTGTAGGAAGGTTTGATCGCTCAATTTGTGGACCTCTCGTTCATTGGGGGAATCGAGAGGGGATTTTGACTGTGGTCCTAACTGTAAGAAGGTTTGACCAAGTGGGTGTTTTGAGACAATCCTAACTGTAGGAAGGTTTGATCGCTCAATTTGTGGACCTCTCGTTCATTGGGGGAATCGAGAGGGGATTTTGACTGTGGTCCTAACTGTAAGAAGGTTTGACCAAGTGGGTGTTTTGAGACAATCCTAACTGTAGGAAGGTTTGATCGCTCAATTTGTGGACCTCTCGTTCATTGGGGGAATCGAGAGGGGATTTTGACTGTGGTCCTAACTGTAAGAAGGTTTGACCAAGTGGGTGTTTTGAGACAATCCTAACTGTAGGAAGGTTTGATCGCTCAATTTGTGGACCTCTCGTTCATTGGGGGAATCGAGAGGGGATTTTGACTGTGGTCCTAACTGTAAGAAGGTTTGACCAAGTGGGTGTTTTGAGACAATCCTAACTGTAGGAAGGTTTGATCGCTCAATTTGTGGACCTCTCGTTCATTGGGGGAATCGAGAGGGGATTTTGACTGTGGTCCTAACTGTAAGAAGGTTTGACCAAGTGGGTGTTTTGAGACAATCCTAACTGTAGGAAGGTTTGATCGCTCAATTTGTGGACCTCTCGTTCATTGGGGGAATCGAGAGGGGATTTTGACTGTGGTCCTAACTGTAAGAAGGTTTGACCAAGTGGGTGTTTTGAGACAATCCTAACTGTAGGAAGGTTTGATCGCTCAATTTGTGGACCTCTCGTTCATTGGGGGAATCGAGAGGGGATTTTGACTGTGGTCCTAACTGTAAGAAGGTTTGACCAAGTGGGTGTTTTGAGACAATCCTAACTGTAGGAAGGTTTGATCGCTCAATTTGTGGACCTCTCGTTCATTGGGGGAATCGAGAGGGGATTTTGACTGTGGTCCTAACTGTAAGAAGGTTTGACCAAGTGGGTGTTTTGAGACAATCCTAACTGTAGGAAGGTTTGATCGCTCAATTTGTGGACCTCTCGTTCATTGGGGGAATCGAGAGGGGATTTTGACTGTGGTCCTAACTGTAAGAAGGTTTGACCAAGTGGGTGTTTTGAGACAATCCTAACTGTAGGAAGGTTTGATCGCTCAATTTGTGGACCTCTCGTTCATTGGGGGAATCGAGAGGGGATTTTGACTGTGGTCCTAACTGTAAGAAGGTTTGACCAAGTGGGTGTTTTGAGACAATCCTAACTGTAGGAAGGTTTGATCGCTCAATTTGTGGACCTCTCGTTCATTGGGGGAATCGAGAGGGGATTTTGACTGTGGTCCTAACTGTAAGAAGGTTTGACCAAGTGGGTGTTTTGAGACAATCCTAACTGTAGGAAGGTTTGATCGCTCAATTTGTGGACCTCTCGTTCATTGGGGGAATCGAGAGGGGATTTTGACTGTGGTCCTA
Organism: Asparagus officinalis; assembly: GCF_001876935.1. Taxonomy (NCBI): domain Eukaryota; kingdom Viridiplantae; phylum Streptophyta; class Magnoliopsida; order Asparagales; family Asparagaceae; genus Asparagus; species Asparagus officinalis. The sequence continues at coordinate 73,678 of NW_017972984.1, read as the reverse complement.
ACTGTAAGAAGGTTTGACCAAGTGGGTGTTTTGAGACAATCCTAACTGTAGGAAGGTTTGATCGCTCAATTTGTGGACCTCTCGTTCATTGGGGGAATCGAGAGGGGATTTTGACTGTGGTCCTAACTGTAAGAAGGTTTGACCAAGTGGGTGTTTTGAGACAATCCTAACTGTAGGAAGGTTTGATCGCTCAATTTGTGGACCTCTCGTTCATTGGGGGAATCGAGAGGGGATTTTGACTGTGGTCCTAACTGTAAGAAGGTTTGACCAAGTGGGTGTTTTGAGACAATCCTAACTGTAGGAAGGTTTGATCGCTCAATTTGTGGACCTCTCGTTCATTGGGGGAATCGAGAGGGGATTTTGACTGTGGTCCTAACTGTAAGAAGGTTTGACCAAGTGGGTGTTTTGAGACAATCCTAACTGTAGGAAGGTTTGATCGCTCAATTTGTGGACCTCTCGTTCATTGGGGGAATCGAGAGGGGATTTTGACTGTGGTCCTAACTGTAAGAAGGTTTGACCAAGTGGGTGTTTTGAGACAATCCTAACTGTAGGAAGGTTTGATCGCTCAATTTGTGGACCTCTCGTTCATTGGGGGAATCGAGAGGGGATTTTGACTGTGGTCCTAACTGTAAGAAGGTTTGACCAAGTGGGTGTTTTGAGACAATCCTAACTGTAGGAAGGTTTGATCGCTCAATTTGTGGACCTCTCGTTCATTGGGGGAATCGAGAGGGGATTTTGACTGTGGTCCTAACTGTAAGAAGGTTTGACCAAGTGGGTGTTTTGAGACAATCCTAACTGTAGGAAGGTTTGATCGCTCAATTTGTGGACCTCTCGTTCATTGGGGGAATCGAGAGGGGATTTTGACTGTGGTCCTAACTGTAAGAAGGTTTGACCAAGTGGGTGTTTTGAGACAATCCTAACTGTAGGAAGGTTTGATCGCTCAATTTGTGGACCTCTCGTTCATTGGGGGAATCGAGAGGGGATTTTGACTGTGGTCCTAACTGTAAGAAGGTTTGACCAAGTGGGTGTTTTGAGACAATCCTAACTGTAGGAAGGTTTGATCGCTCAATTTGTGGACCTCTCGTTCATTGGGGGAATCGAGAGGGGATTTTGACTGTGGTCCTAACTGTAAGAAGGTTTGACCAAGTGGGTGTTTTGAGACAATCCTAACTGTAGGAAGGTTTGATCGCTCAATTTGTGGACCTCTCGTTCATTGGGGGAATCGAGAGGGGATTTTGACTGTGGTCCTAACTGTAAGAAGGTTTGACCAAGTGGGTGTTTTGAGACAATCCTAACTGTAGGAAGGTTTGATCGCTCAATTTGTGGACCTCTCGTTCATTGGGGGAATCGAGAGGGGATTTTGACTGTGGTCCTAACTGTAAGAAGGTTTGACCAAGTGGGTGTTTTGAGACAATCCTAACTGTAGGAAGGTTTGATCGCTCAATTTGTGGACCTCTCGTTCATTGGGGGAATCGAGAGGGGATTTTGACTGTGGTCCTAACTGTAAGAAGGTTTGACCAAGTGGGTGTTTTGAGACAATCCTAACTGTAGGAAGGTTTGATCGCTCAATTTGTGGACCTCTCGTTCATTGGGGGAATCGAGAGGGGATTTTGACTGTGGTCCTAACTGTAAGAAGGTTTGACCAAGTGGGTGTTTTGAGACAATCCTAACTGTAGGAAGGTTTGATCGCTCAATTTGTGGACCTCTCGTTCATTGGGGGAATCGAGAGGGGATTTTGACTGTGGTCCTAACTGTAAGAAGGTTTGACCAAGTGGGTGTTTTGAGACAATCCTAACTGTAGGAAGGTTTGATCGCTCAATTTGTGGACCTCTCGTTCATTGGGGGAATCGAGAGGGGATTTTGACTGTGGTCCTAACTGTAAGAAGGTTTGACCAAGTGGGTGTTTTGAGACAATCCTAACTGTAGGAAGGTTTGATCGCTCAATTTGTGGACCTCTCGTTCATTGGGGGAATCGAGAGGGGATTTTGACTGTGGTCCTAACTGTAAGAAGGTTTGACCAAGTGGGTGTTTTGAGACAATCCTAACTGTAGGAAGGTTTGATCGCTCAATTTGTGGACCTCTCGTTCATTGGGGGAATCGAGAGGGGATTTTGACTGTGGTCCTAACTGTAAGAAGGTTTGACCAAGTGGGTGTTTTGAGACAATCCTAACTGTAGGAAGGTTTGATCGCTCAATTTGTGGACCTCTCGTTCATTGGGGGAATCGAGAGGGGATTTTGACTGTGGTCCTAACTGTAAGAAGGTTTGACCAAGTGGGTGTTTTGAGACAATCCTAACTGTAGGAAGGTTTGATCGCTCAATTTGTGGACCTCTCGTTCATTGGGGGAATCGAGAGGGGATTTTGACTGTGGTCCTAACTGTAAGAAGGTTTGACCAAGTGGGTGTTTTGAGACAATCCTAACTGTAGGAAGGTTTGATCGCTCAATTTGTGGACCTCTCGTTCATTGGGGGAATCGAGAGGGGATTTTGACTGTGGTCCTAACTGTAAGAAGGTTTGACCAAGTGGGTGTTTTGAGACAATCCTAACTGTAGGAAGGTTTGATCGCTCAATTTGTGGACCTCTCGTTCATTGGGGGAATCGAGAGGGGATTTTGACTGTGGTCCTAACTGTAAGAAGGTTTGACCAAGTGGGTGTTTTGAGACAATCCTAACTGTAGGAAGGTTTGATCGCTCAATTTGTGGACCTCTCGTTCATTGGGGGAATCGAGAGGGGATTTTGACTGTGGTCCTAACTGTAAGAAGGTTTGACCAAGTGGGTGTTTTGAGACAATCCTAACTGTAGGAAGGTTTGATCGCTCAATTTGTGGACCTCTCGTTCATTGGGGGAATCGAGAGGGGATTTTGACTGTGGTCCTAACTGTAAGAAGGTTTGACCAAGTGGGTGTTTTGAGACAATCCTAACTGTAGGAAGGTTTGATCGCTCAATTTGTGGACCTCTCGTTCATTGGGGGAATCGAGAGGGGATTTTGACTGTGGTCCTAACTGTAAGAAGGTTTGACCAAGTGGGTGTTTTGAGACAATCCTAACTGTAGGAAGGTTTGATCGCTCAATTTGTGGACCTCTCGTTCATTGGGGGAATCGAGAGGGGATTTTGACTGTGGTCCTAACTGTAAGAAGGTTTGACCAAGTGGGTGTTTTGAGACAATCCTAACTGTAGGAAGGTTTGATCGCTCAATTTGTGGACCTCTCGTTCATTGGGGGAATCGAGAGGGGATTTTGACTGTGGTCCTAACTGTAAGAAGGTTTGACCAAGTGGGTGTTTTGAGACAATCCTAACTGTAGGAAGGTTTGATCGCTCAATTTGTGGACCTCTCGTTCATTGGGGGAATCGAGAGGGGATTTTGACTGTGGTCCTAACTGTAAGAAGGTTTGACCAAGTGGGTGTTTTGAGACAATCCTAACTGTAGGAAGGTTTGATCGCTCAATTTGTGGACCTCTCGTTCATTGGGGGAATCGAGAGGGGATTTTGACTGTGGTCCTAACTGTAAGAAGGTTTGACCAAGTGGGTGTTTTGAGACAATCCTAACTGTAGGAAGGTTTGATCGCTCAATTTGTGGACCTCTCGTTCATTGGGGGAATCGAGAGGGGATTTTGACTGTGGTCCTAACTGTAAGAAGGTTTGACCAAGTGGGTGTTTTGAGACAATCCTAACTGTAGGAAGGTTTGATCGCTCAATTTGTGGACCTCTCGTTCATTGGGGGAATCGAGAGGGGATTTTGACTGTGGTCCTAACTGTAAGAAGGTTTGACCAAGTGGGTGTTTTGAGACAATCCTAACTGTAGGAAGGTTTGATCGCTCAATTTGTGGACCTCTCGTTCATTGGGGGAATCGAGAGGGGATTTTGACTGTGGTCCTAACTGTAAGAAGGTTTGACCAAGTGGGTGTTTTGAGACAATCCTAACTGTAGGAAGGTTTGATCGCTCAATTTGTGGACCTCTCGTTCATTGGGGGAATCGAGAGGGGATTTTGACTGTGGTCCTAACTGTAAGAAGGTTTGACCAAGTGGGTGTTTTGAGACAATCCTAACTGTAGGAAGGTTTGATCGCTCAATTTGTGGACCTCTCGTTCATTGGGGGAATCGAGAGGGGATTTTGACTGTGGTCCTAACTGTAAGAAGGTTTGACCAAGTGGGTGTTTTGAGACAATCCTAACTGTAGGAAGGTTTGATCGCTCAATTTGTGGACCTCTCGTTCATTGGGGGAATCGAGAGGGGATTTTGACTGTGGTCCTAACTGTAAGAAGGTTTGACCAAGTGGGTGTTTTGAGACAATCCTAACTGTAGGAAGGTTTGATCGCTCAATTTGTGGACCTCTCGTTCATTGGGGGAATCGAGAGGGGATTTTGACTGTGGTCCTAACTGTAAGAAGGTTTGACCAAGTGGGTGTTTTGAGACAATCCTAACTGTAGGAAGGTTTGATCGCTCAATTTGTGGACCTCTCGTTCATTGGGGGAATCGAGAGGGGATTTTGACTGTGGTCCTAACTGTAAGAAGGTTTGACCAAGTGGGTGTTTTGAGACAATCCTAACTGTAGGAAGGTTTGATCGCTCAATTTGTGGACCTCTCGTTCATTGGGGGAATCGAGAGGGGATTTTGACTGTGGTCCTAACTGTAAGAAGGTTTGACCAAGTGGGTGTTTTGAGACAATCCTAACTGTAGGAAGGTTTGATCGCTCAATTTGTGGACCTCTCGTTCATTGGGGGAATCGAGAGGGGATTTTGACTGTGGTCCTAACTGTAAGAAGGTTTGACCAAGTGGGTGTTTTGAGACAATCCTAACTGTAGGAAGGTTTGATCGCTCAATTTGTGGACCTCTCGTTCATTGGGGGAATCGAGAGGGGATTTTGACTGTGGTCCTAACTGTAAGAAGGTTTGACCAAGTGGGTGTTTTGAGACAATCCTAACTGTAGGAAGGTTTGATCGCTCAATTTGTGGACCTCTCGTTCATTGGGGGAATCGAGAGGGGATTTTGACTGTGGTCCTAACTGTAAGAAGGTTTGACCAAGTGGGTGTTTTGAGACAATCCTAACTGTAGGAAGGTTTGATCGCTCAATTTGTGGACCTCTCGTTCATTGGGGGAATCGAGAGGGGATTTTGACTGTGGTCCTAACTGTAAGAAGGTTTGACCAAGTGGGTGTTTTGAGACAATCCTAACTGTAGGAAGGTTTGATCGCTCAATTTGTGGACCTCTCGTTCATTGGGGGAATCGAGAGGGGATTTTGACTGTGGTCCTAACTGTAAGAAGGTTTGACCAAGTGGGTACTTTACGTCCAGACTCTAACAGAGAGAGTGTTGAGTGCATAGACATGGTGAGAATGGGAGTTCTTATTCATTACATTGCTGTGGTTTTGGGAACTTCCCGTTACATAAATCGTCCACCCCCAGTTTCCTCTGCGGAACTGGTTCGGACATTATTATCAGTTAACTAACCGGGTTATCCTTAAGAATATTAGCTTAATATTCTCCAGGAACTTCCCGTCAAAAGTGGGGAAACAGTTTAGACTCATATACCTATTGGAGTATCAGGGAGTAGTTTAACCTCTTATACCGGTCGGAGGATTGAGAAACAGTTTATACTCGTATACTCTTTGGAGTTTTGCCGTTCTCAATTGGCTTACCTTAGCGTTATGACGCCGGCTTCAACCAAGGTCTGAATGCTATTCTTGAGAGCAAAGCAATCCTTGGTGGGATGAACGACCCTCCTGTGGTATGCACAGTACTTTGGGTCCGTAGTGTTGTCAGCTTCCTCCTGATTTGTGATAGGTGGTAGCTTGATCTTGTTACCTTCAAGGAGGGATTCGAAGATGGCTGGAACGTCTTCGTCCTTGAAAGAGTACTCTTTTTGGAGTCTCGGACCCGAAGTCTTTTGCTGCCTTCGGGATTGCTGTTGTGACGCTTGATTAGCACCACCAGCAGCTGCAGGTGCCTTGCCCTTATTACGAGAGGCGAAGTTTGAGTTCAGCGGGTTATCCGTCGGTTGGTTCCTCTCGGCCTTTTTCCTTCTAAGGAATCGCTCAGCCTGCTCCCCTCGGACCTTCAGATCCTTCCAAGTGTCAGACGGTGCTGTTCCCATTGCTTCCAACACGTCCAACGCAAGGTTGTTGTGGCAAGTTTGGAGGATGAATTCCTCTGTGATCGGGTCCCGGCAATTCATCGCCTTGTTCCGGAACCTTTTGACGAAGGTGTCGACTAACTCCCCGTCCTTCTGCTTCTCATCGAGCAATGATCCGATAGATATCTCGGTGTCGTCGTCGAAGAAGTTGGCCAGGAACTTCGTCTCCATGTCATCCCAGCTGTTCACGCTTCCTGGCTTGAGGCGGCGGTACCAATCGAAGGCGGCTCCGCGAAGAGTGCCGACGAATGACCGCACCATCAGAGGCTCATTGCCGGAAATAATACCCAGGTGCGATTTGAAATAAATCAAATGCTGAGTGGGGGAACCCTTCCCATCGAACGGCGTGAAGTTGATTAGATTGAACTTCGCCGGATATGGGATCGATTCCCACTCTCTTGGGTATGGACAGGGAATGCCTGTTTTCTTCGTCTCTTGAGCGGAGATCAATGTGTTGATTTTGCTCTCGAGATCTTTGATCTTCAAGTCTTCACTTGTATCTTCGTTGGCATCCTCGTTACCACCCCCTACATTGACGGGAGGGTTATTGGCATTGTGAGCTCCATCCCTATCCGTGTGCTCTTCTTCCTGAACAACCTGATTACGGTGACTTGGTTCACCTTGTTGGTTCCTGAACGCCTGGATTTGTTGCTCATGCATCTCTCTCATAGTCTGCATGGCCATCTGGGTTCGTCAGTGCCTGAATTTGTTGCTCATGCATCTCTCTCATAGTCTGCATGGCCATCTGCATCTCGAACCTAATGCTTTCCTGTTGTTTGGCTATGGCATCTTCAAGCATCTTGGCCACTTGTTCCGCGCTTATCATCAGTGACTCGCGGGGTTCCCCCTCACTGGCCACTGTATTATCTGATGCGACTGCGGAGCAGGTATCCGACTCTTCACCTTCTGAAGGTACTCTTGTCCGAACCCTACCATAAGTTCCTCGTGCGATTGCTCCAGACTGCAGACGGGTTAGACGCCGGGATGCTTTCAGAATCGACTCGAAATCATCCCGTGCCGATGTCCCCTTGTTGGTCATGTTGGCAGTGACCCTTGAACGTTCACCGTCTTCGACCATTGTTCTTCTTCTTCGGAAACGTCTAGTCCTTGGCTTTGGCGTTTCTATGCTGAGTCTTTGGAACACGGAAACTCTTTCGGGAAACATCTTGGTGCAGTCGCACTCAGATAATATCGCCCGAATGAGTTTTGAGCAAGGACATCGAGTCTCTAATCTTTGAGGGCTCCTCTTTCTGGATTTGCTCGTACCTCCAGCACGATAGTACAGCTTGTCCGTTTGAAAATCGGAACAACCTCTCGGGTGTTGGCATGACTTCTCAGGTATAACACTATCACTATCAGATGATAATGTTTCCATCTGAGGTTGGATTGCCTTCTTTGGGTTTTCAAAAGTTACACGCCTCGAAACGTGCCTTTGTGGGCGCGAGTCTTCAGCGTGCTCTTGGACTTCGATGCGCAAGTTGGTGAGCGCAGCTGCCTTGAATTCTTTGTTATACTGGAGGTGACGGCGACCCCCAGCGTGTTGAGTCATTCTGGGCTTCTTCATCGGGCCCAAACGCTCGTGAACTGGAGACTTGCCTCTCTCATCGGGAATTGGACCGAGGCGCTCCAAGACTGGCTTTCTCCTTCGGGAGGATTCTGCATGATCTCCCGGAGTAGCTATGGGAATTCTCAGCGACTTAGCTTGGTTCGCCGGAGGTTGAATTTTGGTTGGAGGCTGCAGTTGCTGCTTTTTGGTCTGAACCGCCGCTTCAGACTTCGGCCTCCAAACTTTGCGAGTTGGTGGCGGCTTCTTGGCTACCTCTTTCTGCAGCTTTCTACGGGCTTCTTCAGCTTGAGCCCGTGCCTGCGCTGATAGTGCGCGGCGCTTATCCATTTATAAACACCCCAACTTCCCTTCTTCCATTGGATAGTAATGAAGAAAAATAGTTTATATTATTGTTTGTCTCATAGCAGTTGTTCGTTTGCAATGCAGAGAAAACTTATTTGAAATGGATTCTCAAGATACAAAGTATACATGGCCCTAGCGCTCCTTTGCCTTTTCTCAAATCCATTGAGGTACAAATATTTGTATCCTTTAACTGGAAAAAAAATAAACTGTATTTGCTAATAAGAATGTCTAATGACTTGATTGTTTTTCTCGTATAATTTATTTATATATGCATTTTGCTCATGCTAGTGGTAGATTGAAGCACATTCATGCCAGTGGTATAATTAATTCATGTATTTGCTAACAAGAACTGAAACAAGCTAACTTAGCTAATAATGGCTAAAAGATGCTGATTTAGCTAATGTGTTTGTTGTATGATTTGACATTTGAGTGTGCAATCATTCCCTGAAATCTTTAGTTGGGTATTCATTTTGTATATACAAACCGAGGTAGTCGAATAGAAGAATTTTGGTTTTGTTTTCCGTCTATTGTATATCCTCTATCTGTGGTTTTAATTTTTGTTTCCCATGTTTCGCAGGTGTTTATCTGTTAACAGAAGTGTTGGTCATTGGAGAATTCAGGTGAGCTTTGTTGCTGTGTATTTTGGATCTCAATGCATTAGTGTGCATTCATGTGTTTTGATGGTGTTCTACTGTTTATTGATTGGTTCTTTTACATGGGGATATTATAAAATTGTCCATGAAAATATGTATCCTTTTGGAAATATGATATAATCTTTCACGAAATTATGGCTTCAGTTTGTATTATCTTTTATGTGCATCATGATAATTCAAAACATGCTTAGGTTGGGTTTCTGCGATGCTACTAAAATGAAGTCACTAGTAGAAATACACATATGAAAATATGATTTAGATAATAGCTTGTACTAAGAAATATGATACTCTACTTCGATAACTCCTTGCCTTATGCATAACCGTTCTTCATTTTGCAGCATTCCTGGCTATTATGAGGCATTCTGGAAGGAGTTGGATGGTGTCAAGCAAATCTGGAAGAACAGAAAGCAAATCTGGAAGAACAGAAAGGAACTTAAATAGATTAATAATCATGTATCGATGAATTACATTCTTTCCTAGAAGTGTCATAGCCATTGTAAATAATTTATGTAAACATTTGTAAATAATTTATGTATCTCTCTACTATTTTGGTGAATGTATTATTTGAATATAATTGGATTTGATATTGGAATTAATTAGATTGTGTTGGATATGAATATAATTTTTTTTTGTTCAATATTGTGTACATACACTCAAAGAAGATTCTGCAAAAAAAAAAACCCTACTGTAGCATAGTATCCTAGACGGAAATTCCGTCTAGGATGCTTAAATTCCATCTAGAATACTTTTTAAAAATTAAAAAATTAAAAAAAATTTAAAAAATCAAATTCCGTCTAGAATAAGATTTCTAGACGGAAATTTTTTTTAGACGGATTTTTTAAAAAAATCAAATTCCGTCTAGAATACTTATTCTAGACGGATTTTTTTCCATCTAGGATAAATTATTCTAGAGGGAAATTCCGTCTAGAATAATCCGTCTAGGATGTATTCTAGACGGTTTTTAATTCCGTCTAGAATATTCCGTCTAGGATGTATTCTAGACAGAATTTCCGTCTAGAATACTACATACTAGACGGAAATAAACTAGACGCGTATTCTAGACGGAATTCCGTCTAGAATACACATCCTAGACGGAATTCTGGGTATCCTAGACGGAATTTTCCGTCTAGGATGCCTCAAATTTTAGCAGTGTGGATTTTAAGGGCTCTTGGGAAGATCATTTGCACTTGGTGGAGTTTTCTTATAACAACAGTTATCAGGCCAGCATCCAGATGGCACCTTATGAGGCATTATATAGGAGAAAATGTAGATCTCCTACCTGTTGGGATGACTTGGGAGAGCGGCGTCTGCTAGGTCCTGAGATGATAGTGCAGACAGTGGATAAGATAAAGACAATACGAGAGCGCCTTAAATCAGCTCAGGATAGACAGAAGAGCTGGGCTGATGATAAAAGGAGACCTTTACGGTTTCAGGTTGGAGAGCATGTTTTCTTGAGGATATCCCCAACTAGAGGAGTTATCAGATTTGGCAGCCGCGGAAAGCTTAGTCCGCGTTTCATTGGTCCCTTTGAGATATTGGAGAGAGTAGGAGAGGTGGCATACCGACTAGCTTTGCCTCCGTCGTTGGAGGGAGTGCATGATGTATTCCACGTATCACAGCTTCGACGATATGTGTGAGATGAGACCCATGTCCTAGACATCGCAGAGCTTCAGATTAGGACGAATTTATCATATGAGGAGCGACCGATGAAGATCTTGGATCGACAGGAGAAGGTCCTCAAGAACAGAACTATCCCACTCGTCTTAGTATCGTGGGGACATCATGGACCTAGTGAGGCAACCTGGGAGCGAGAGGATGACATTCGTCAATGCTATCTGCATCCCTTTGCTATAGGTAACTTTTAGTTTTATTATGGTCGGATAAATTTCGAGGACGAAATTATTTTTCTTAGGTTGGTAGGTTGTAATAATCAATATTTTTTTTTAGGAAAGGAGGCCCACAATCATTTTTTTTTCTTTTTCAAGCCTTATGCATAGGCCCACACTATGTTTGAAATTGAAGAAAAAAAAATTCCTTTTTTTTTCTTTTTCAAGCCTTATGCATAGGCCCACACTATGTTTGAAATTGAAGAAAAAAAAATTCCTTAAGGCCCAACTTTAGCAAGCCCATTTGTGTTAAGTGAAACCAAAAAAACAAAAAAACTCCAGCAATGGTGTTTGTTGTGATTTTCGTTGCAGACCTTGGAAAAAAATTTTCCAAAAAAAAAGATATCTTCAACAAAACCTCCGTGGCTGGCTAACTTCCAATCTCAAACCGGAATCCTCTGAATTTTTTTGTTACAATGACTTTCTTTTTTCTCCAATCAACCCTTTCCTTTAAAACCCAAACCCCTCTTCTCCCCATCTCGGTTCCAAAAGCTGCAGAGAAAAAAGAAAACAGAGAAAAAGAGGAAGGAAAACGCACCAGGGAACAAGAAGAGGAGAGGAACGGAATTTGATTTTTCTTTTGGGGTTCATAGTCTTTTCTTCGATAATTGGCAAGCATCTTTTTTTCCTCAATTAAATTTCTATTTTTTTTAGTTTATATTCATACCGACATTTTTGTTCCTCTCCTTTTTCCTTGCTTAAATTTCTTTTTAGATTGATGTTTTATATCTAGGGTTTATGCTAGAATCATTATTGTAATTTCCTTCATAGGTATAAATTTTTTATATTTTCCCTTGCTGTGTTTATCATACACTAGAACTTATAATTATATTATTCAAGTATAGTACTATAAGCCCCCTTCTAATTTGTGTTTTTGATTTTGACTGTTTGAATTTTTCATGCCTAGGACCTGTAGAGTAAACTGACCTGAGTATGGTTCATACACAGTTTCTTCTATGTGTTGACTTATTTTTCTAGTTGTGTCTACAAAATTTACACCTGATGTATAATTTACTCCTTATATATGACATTAGGTAACTAGCATTTAATGGTTAATTTCCTGTGTTTTATTTTCTCCAGATTGGGCATATCAACCGTGGCTTTGTTTTTAGTCAAGTCAGTTTTTATATAAACAGTATGTTAAAATTTCTACTACAATGTTTCAACAAAATATGAAAGGTGTTTTTTTTGACGGGCCACCCCATATCTTAAGAGTATATATTTTTGAAGTTATCTTAACAAATAGTATATAAGTTTATATATGTTTTTGTAACATTATATCTAAATGAAGAAGCCGTTGAGCTCATGGTTAGATAGGTTGTGCTTTACTATAGTAATTACGGTTGAAACCTATGACCATTTTTCCTTTTACACTATAAATTTTGGGTTCACTAAGAACCAGATTGATTGACTACAAATGTTTTCAGTTCGTCCTATCTTGTTGAAATTCTCAGTGCGTGTTTACAATTGGTTTGCTTATCCCTTTAAAAAGATATTATTCTACTAAACTATGTTGGATCATACTCTGGATTTGCTATACATTGAAATATGTTGTGTGGTTGAAATCAGTGTTAATTAGTAAAGTCATCAAATAGGCTTGACTGTGCATGAAGACGACTTCCGTCAAAAATATGATTTATAAGCGTGTTTTCATAGCATGGCTATGTTCTCGATATCGATATCCCGATATGAGATTTTTCCTTGGCTATTACTATTATTATAGCATCGACTAGATGATGCATCCCTCTTGATTGGACATGTTCTGGGTCACGGTTATCTTTCATAGTTTTACGGAAGTCGTTCCACGGTAACTCTGTGGTTAGTGCATAACATTTCATGCACAGTTACTTAGATTAAACAGACTAACATGGGGTTTAATAAAGGGGAATTGGACGGAGAATATAACATGTATATAAGCGGGCTTGTGCGCATCTTGATATCCTGGTATATATAATAAGGGCCCATCCTGACTTGAAGCCGTGTTCCCGGGACGGTTTACGGGAAACCGACTTATATACATGAAATATTTTTCTCTAATTCAAATAACATCTAAAATAATAATATTGTGCTTGTGTGTCTTACGATTGACCTTGTTTGATAATGATTATTAGCTTGTTTTTCTTTATCTATGCCACATTACACTTACACGCACACATTTCCTTCATTTTACATGCTTGTTGGGAGTTTTCTGACTCCCCTGGGGTTTGCATGCCCCAGATTCGGGAACTGTTCTTTCCTCACAGGAACTATTGTTTCCTCGCAGTGATCACCGTTCATTTCATTCAGTTCTCCATTTCACTTGTTTTAGGTAGTTATTTTGATTGAGACTTCCATGTAACCTCTTGTAGAACTTCAGACTATGAAGTTTTTCTTTCTTCCATTTTGGATAGTTGTGGACTCGTCACAGATCTCTGAAAATTTTTAGATATTTCTCTATCTAGCAGTTTTCTTTTATCTTGATTACATGATCTATGGTGTAGTTTTGGTTTTATATTGATATACAGGATGATCTAGAGGCGTGAATGTGACCGTAGGGTTACATTGCCGGCTGAGTCACGTTCCAAACTATTACATTTTTGGAACTGGGGCGTGACAGTATTTGAGATCCAGTTTATACTTAGAGATATTTCTATTCTATTTCAGTTGGGCTCATTATTGATATTTCTTATGCTTCTTCTATGTATATCCAGTGTTGCCTCTTTCTGTTTTTGCTTGTCTATACCTTCACCTATTTATTATTTTTACTAGAGAGATATTGATTGTGATAGTGAAACATGTCGTAGCATGATGGTTGGTACTTGGTAGGTTTGATAATCCGGGTTTCATCTAAGACTGCAGCCTTGTGTGAACCCTGGGACGTCACAGTCGGTATCAGAGCTCTAATTCTAATATCCTTAGGATCATCCTTGTGTCATATTATGGAGTGAGGATAGAGTTTCCTAGGGATCATGTATATAGTCCGCTAGGAATCCTTAGTATGAGTGAGGACGTACTATATATGTACGCGGAAAATCTAATTTTTTTTTTATGAACTATTTGCCTTGATTAATAAAGCATGCTATGAGGAATATGTGATACGATTTACTTATTGTTATATGTAATATGTTTCATGCTTGAGATCCTATTTACTGCGTAATAAGCTTTACTTTGGAATTATAAATGTCAGGAAGAGGTCGTGGACGCTGAGTTACACGTGCTCAGGGAGTTGAGCATGATGATAGGGAGCCCGAGTCACAGCAGGCTCCGCAGTACTTAGTGGATCTCATAGCACCCTTGGCAACTCGTTTGGCGGCTATTGCGGATTAGCTAGCAGACCAGGTTCGACAGGAGACTTCCGTTCATGAGGAGACACCCATTCAGGAGTCATCCATTCGGGAGGAGATACCAGAGAGGACACTAGCAGTTGCACCACTACCCCCAGTAGATGACGCAATTGCTGATCAGGAGGCTTGACTTCGTTTGGTAGAGAGGTATCAGAAGTTGAAAGCACCCGAGTTCCACGGGTCGACGGATTCTATTGCCACACACAAATGGAAGGAAGATGTGAGTAACATCTTGGATATGTTGAATGTTAATTCTATACAAAAGTAGAGGTTAGTGGCTTTCTACCTCAAAGGTGATGCAGGAGGATGGTATAGACTCGGTTTCACCCAGAGCAGAGGATGTCAGTTTCGTGGGAGACTTTTATATATCTTTTTGATGAGCAGTATGTTTCAGCTGTAGCGAAAGCCGGAAAGAAGTTAGAGCTAGCTCGGTTAGAGCAGGGGGGTATGTTTGTCATGGACTTTGAGAGTAAGTTCATGTCATTGTTTAGATTCACCGGCATGTGGCACACAGAAGAGCGACAGGCTCAAATGTTCCTGATGGGACTTCGTCCAGGGTTGCGCCGGTATATAGTTTCTCGGAGGTTTCATTTAGTGCGAGAGGTGGCAGATGCTGCCATGGCTCAGGAGATAGATACAGCCATATTCATCAAGGGCAAGGACAATGGTAAATTAGGACAGTCTGAAGAGAAAGGAAAAGGTAAGAGATTATTTGGAGGCTTAGGAGGACCCCATTAGTAGGGTAAGGGTCCGCATCAGTAGGGTCCCTATAAGAAGGGCCATCAACAGGACCAGAGAGCCAGCACCAGCGCTAATTTCAGAGAACTTGTTATAATTGTAACAAGATTGGACATAGAGCAGCAGAGTGCCGCAATGCACCCGCAGCAGGCCAGCAGGGCAGGACTCAGCAGTATCAGCAGAACCGCGCTTAGGGACGTGGTCAGGGCTAGTAGCTGAGGATTGAGGCACCCCCAGCAGTCCTGAGGATTGAAGGACAGGTTTGAGTGGTCAAGGAGACCTAGCAAAGACAGATGGCACCATTCACTCTAGGTGATGCAGAGCAGCAGACCGGTAGAGTGTATGTAGTTATTCCTCGCGATCATGGCGCGAACGGAGCTGTGGTGAAAGGTACATTCCGTGTGAACTCCTTTCTAGCACGTATTCCTTTTGATTCTGGTGCTTTGCATTCTTTTATCTCTTATGATTTTACGGTTAGACTTCAGCTTGTAGCTTAGCTATTAGATTTTCCTTTATCTGTATCCACTCCGTTAGGAGAGATGTATTTATTAGAGAATGTTTGTAGGAGATGCATCGTCAGCTTGGACGATTCTGAGTTCGCGATTGATTTGATCGTGTTGCATATGTCTGAATTCATTGTGATTCTTGGTATGGATTGGCTATCTTCATATCACATCAGTATCGACTGTTTTGTAAAAATAGTCAAGTTGTGAATGTCTGATAGGTCCGAATTAATTGTGGCAACCTCTCAGGGGAACCAGTTTGCGAAGTCATTAATGGCATACATCGAGGAGGTAATGCTTCAGGATTAGAGTGTGGATATGTGCGAGACTAGAGTTGTCTCAGATTTTCAGGATGTCTTTCAGGACATACCCAGGTTACCTCATGTGAGAGAGGTTAAGTTCTATATTGAGTTGCAGCCGGACACAGCCCTGATATCCTGAGAACCCTATCGTATGGCACCTACTGAGATGAGGGAGCTACAGACCCAGTTGGATGAGTTGTTTGTTTAGGTCTTTATTCGTCGGAGTCATTCTCCGTGGGGAGCGCCGGTCCTCTTCGTGAAGAAGAAGGATGGTAGTATGCGATTGGGTATCAACTACCGTGAGCTGAACAAGGTCACTATGTGGAATAGATATCCTTTGCCTCGAATTGATGACTTGTTCGATCAGCTACAGGAAGCATAATATTTCTAGAAGATTGATCTTCATTCTGGTTATCATCAGTTGTGGGTCCGAGAGATGGATATTCCCAAGATCACCTTTCTGACTCGATATGGGTCCTTCGAGTTTTTAGTTATGCCATTTGGGTTGACCAATGCACTCATGGTATTCATGGATTTGATGAACCAGGTCTTTCGTCCATTTTTGGACCAGTTCGTGATTATGTTCATTGATGATATTCTTATCTATTCTAGATCGGAGTCGGAGCACGAGCAACATCTACATTTGGCTTTGCAGACCTTGCGTGAACATCAGCTATATGCTAAGTTCAGCAAGTGTGAGTTTTGGATTTCTGAGGTCAGGTTTCTTGGCCATCTTGTCAGCAGAGAGGGCATAGCGGTAGACCCAGCTAAGGTTTTTCTGAGGTCAGGTTTCTTGGCCATCTTGTCAGCAGAGAGGGCATAGCGGTAGACCCAGCTAAGGTTTTAGCAGTACTTGATTGGGAACAGTCAAAAACGATTACCGAGATTCGTAGCTTTTTAGGATTGGCCGAATATTACAGGAAGTTCATTCAGGACTTTTCAAAGATTGCGATGCCCCTTACACGCCTTACAAAGAAGGGTGTATAGTTTACTTAGAGCATGGAGTGCCAGAAGGCTTTTGATACCTTGAAGACTAAGTTGACTACGACGCCAGTTCTTACTATTCCGAGCAGTTATAGGACATTTGTTGTGTATACGAACGCGTCGTTAGCAGGTTTGGGAGGTGTTCTGATGCAGACTCGGAAGGTAGTAGCATACATTTCATGATAGTTGAGAGTTCATGAGCAGAACTACCCCACTCATGATTTAGAGTTAGCAGCGGTTGTATTCGCGCTGAAGGCGTGGAGACACTACTTATATGAAGTAAGTTCGAGCTTTTCACAGACCATTAGAGTTTGAAGTACCTTTTCACCCAGAAGGAACTTAATCAGAGGTAGCGGCGATGGATTGAGTTCATCAAGGACTACAAGTTCGCGATTCAGTATCATCCGGCGAAGACGAACATCGTAGCAGATGCTTTGAGTAGGAAGCGTCGATATTAGGTTGCGACTTTGAGGTGCTCATTGTATAGAGATCTTCTCACTCTTAGCCAATTCGACTTTAGGCTAGAGTTTGGTGGGACCAGCGCATATTTGGGAGCTATATCAGTGCAGCCATCTTGGAGGGACAGAGTAGTCAGAGCTCAGATAGAGGACTCTTGGATTCAAATCCGGAAGGAGGATATTTCCAAGGAGCCTAAGGATGATTGGACCATCAGAGCAGATGGAGGCCTTCAAATGAAGGATCGATTAGTTATGCCAGCTGCTATGGAGCTGAAGAAAGAGTTGTTTGATGAAGCACATCGTACCCGATATACAGTGCATCCAGGAACCACCAAGATGTACAAAGACTTAAGGAGACACTTCTGGTGGAGTGGTATGCGTAGAGACATTACAGATTATGTGGCTAAGTGTTTCACCTATCATTAAGTGAAGGCAGAGCACCAGAGACCAGTAGGGACACTTCATCCTTTACCCATTCCAGAGTGAAAGTGGGCGGACATTTCTATGGACTTCATTGTGGGGTTTCCGAAGTCGAAGAAGGGAAACAATTCAGTTTGGGTGATAGTGGATCGGTTGACGAAGTCGGTACATTTTATTCTAGTGAGGACCACTTATACAGCCGAGACATATGCGAGGATATTTATTCGGGAGATAGTTCAACTACACAGAGTTCCAGACACGATTGTGTCAGATCGAGGATCAGTATTCACCTCGCACTTCTGGAGGAGTTTCTAGAATTCATTCGGCAGCAGATTATTGCACAGCAGTGTATTTCACCCTCAGACGGATGGTCAGATAGACAGAGAGAACCAAGTGTTAGAGGATATGTTACGGGCTTGTGTTATTGATTTCTAGGGTAGATGGGAGGATCATATTCTGTTGATAGAGTTCGCTTATAACAATAGTTATCAAGAAACAATTGGTACGGCTCTGTATGAGGCACTATACGGGAGGCCTTGTAGATCCCCTATATGTTGGGCAGAACCGGAGGATAGCTTGTTGCTTGAACCAGAGCTGGTGAGGCAGACTACCGAAAGGTAGCATTGATTAGGGAGCATATTCTAGCCGCTCAGAGTCAACAGAAGAGCTACGCAGATCATAGATGTCTACCTTTAGAGTTTTAGGTGGAAGATTATGTTATGCTGAAGATATCGCCGATGAAGGGGGTGCAGCGATTTAGCAGACGGAGAAAGTTTGCCTCGAGATTTATTGGCCCTTTTCGGATTATTTAGCATATTGGGGCTGTTTCTTATAGACTAGAAATTTACGCATGACGTATTTCACATTTCTATGCTTAGGAAGCACCTTCATGATGATGAGAGACAGCGAGTATTGGATGCTCTGGAGATCGAGCTTCAGGATGATTTGAATATGATTGAGATCCCAGCTTGTATACTTTCTAGAGAGGACAAGAAGCTTAGAAATAAAGTGATTCCTTTGGTAAAAGTCCAATGGAACCGGAGAGTATTTGAGGAGATTTCTTGGGAGTGCGAGGAGGATATGCGTTGTGACTATCCACACCTATTTGAGCAGGTAAATTGTTTATATTTTGTTTTCTTATGATTTATTATAATTTTGAGATAGTTATATTCATCTTTAACACTAGAATGAGGGTATTATCACCTAGTCCTTAATCATTTGAAAAATATATGGTATATACATGAGGGTTTCCTTGTTTGGATTATTTCGCTCGATGTACTAATCTCAATTAATTAAGGATTAAGGTGCGAATATTTGCATTCTAGGTTGTTAACTTTAAATATCATTGTGCTAATACTATGAGATATGTGCAGAAGGGTTTATTAATATGAATTACACCTTCTTAATGAGTTTTCCCAGTTATTAAGCTTTGTGATGCGACTGCGGAATTTCGAGGACGAAATCCTCTTAAGCGGGGTGAATGTAAGACCCCGATAATTTTTGAGTGATATATTAATTTGAGATTAATTATGATATATTAATATTTAGTATGATAAATATCATTTAATGGTATATGATAATAATATCATGTGTTTTGAGTATGAACGAGTTCATACATGAGATAGAAAAGAGTCAAAACCTGCACAATGGCCAAACTCATGAAAAACTGGAAATACCCAGTCCGGTCGACCGCCACGGTCGACCGCGAAACCTGCAGAGTATTTTTGAATCCTGTTTTGAGTTGGTTTTTGGATTTCTGCGGGATTTTTCTTGGTTTTTGGCTTTTGGAGTGGAGATCTCTTTCAACCTTGCTTCTAAAATGTTTTTTGATAATCTCAGGTGAGTATCATCTCTTTCAACCTTGCTTCTAAAATGCTTCTAAAATGTTTTTTGATAAAATCGATTTAAATATGTTTTGTAGAGCCTAAACGACTAGATTATGAATAAAAGACAACTCTTTTGTATTATATGTATAAAGATTAGGTCTTTTCATGCTAAAAAGTTTGAGAACGATTTTACAAATGTAATTAAGATCTGAAGATGATTTTAAAACGTGGTTAATCTAAAGAAAGAAGTTTGATTTTGATTCATCGTTTTGAGCTTTTATGCATGTTTTAGGGTTTTGAACATAAATCTAATGCATAAAATCATGGTTATATATGCATGTTTTAGGGTTTTGAACATAAATCTAATGCATAAAATCATGGTTATATATGTTGATTTTGATTCCATATATTTATATCTGCTGTAACATATTAGTATGCAAGATTCATGAATTTTTTACCATGTTTGAATCACAAAAACACGATGTGAACATGACACATGACAATCTGGAGAAAACTAGAAATCTGGCTCACGGTCCACCGCCACGGTCCACCGCGTGTAGGACACAGACTTGGGAAGCCTCGGTCGACCGTCACGGTCGACCGCCACGGTCGACCGCCAGTCTGATGTTGGCCTGTGTATTGTTTTAGTTTGATTTCAGTTTGTCGATCGCTTCTCTCGACCTTATGATGATTAACTACAATGTTAAGACTTGTTAAACACCTGGGATGATGGTGAACTTCAGATGTGGACACGCACACTGAGATATGTGCACTTATGCTTAGTTTGTGTTGAATTAACACACTTTTGTCATAAATTAAATTTGATAAATACACATGACTAGTATTTGATCTTTCAGGTATCCGAAAATAGGGAGATGAAACCTATTTACTGCAGAACGATTGAGTAAGAGTATTACAATAGTATCGTTATTACATTTATCCAAAATATGGAGATAATAAATCTTATTACCGCAGAGCGATTGAGTAAGAGTATTACAAGAGTATCGCTATAACACAAGATGATGCACACATATATATTTGATCAGTTGTAAGTTTTACTTCCATGATAGATTACACGCGAGTAGAGTATTTCCTTTGAGATTTTGGCACACCCATTATGGACGACAGTTATATTCGTTTTGGTTTGGTTGACATCCTCTTATATTAAAGCAGGCTACTCGGATGTAATTCGAGATGATTGACATCCTCTTATATTAAAGCAGGCTACTCGGATGTAATTCGAGATGAGGTATTTATTCTTTATGTTGGAGATTTGAGTATGTTTCCAAGCAGGCTACTCGGATGTAATTCGAGATGAGGTATTTATTCTTTATGTTGGAGATTTGAGTATGTTTCATTGACTATTTGTTTTTTATTCATAGAGAGCTATATGAATGATTTGATATATGTAAGTACTGACTCTATTTTTCTTATATACTCCTACCCCTTTCCCTGGGGAGAGGTAGTGATAATGTCGCTAGCGCTTTGACGCTCGTTGTTTCCCCTCTTTCAGGCAGTGAGGCTGGCGCACGGAGAGTCGCAGGTTGATGGGACTTCTTAGTTGTCCATTTTGCTACTTATTATACTTTGTAGTTATTGAAGAACTCCACATGTAGTTGATTATTTTCAGACTCTAGATTGGTATTTTAGTTTAGAGTTGAGAGCTTTTGTAAGACTTTGTTTATTTGACTCATTGTATTTGAGATCCAGTTTATACTCAGAGATATTTCTATTCTATTTCAGTTAGGCTCATTATTGATATTTCTTATGCTTCTTCTGTGTATATCCAGTGTTGCCTATTTCTATTTTTGTTTGTCTGTATCTTCACCTATTTATTGTTTCCACTAGAGAGATAGTAAATTGTGATGGTGAAACATGTCGTAGCATGATGGTTGGTGCTTGGCAGGTTTGACAATCCGCGTTTCATCTAGGACTGCAGCCTTGTGTGAACCCTGGGGCGTCACGACAGCAGGATGAGAGAGCACCACAACAGCGTATATTTTAGGGTGCTTTCTTTCACGGCCATAAGTTCGATCATAGAGCCGCAGAGTGTCGCAATGCACCAACAGGAGGTCAGCAGGGCAAAAGTCAAGTTAAGCCCCATAACCGAGGCTAGAGCCAGTAGCTGAGACTAGAGGCACCACCGGCAGTTCCAATGATAGAGGGTCAGGTGCGTGCTATTCAGGAGGTACCGTAGGGATAGATAGTTCCATACATTTTAGAGCCTTGGGCATAGCAGATCGCAGCTTACAGTCTAGTTTTTGCAGTCATGCCACGTGACCATGGTGTGAGCGGGGCCATAGTGGAAGGTACGTTCCTTGTGAACTCCTTCCTAGCCCGTATCCTATTTGATTCAGGAGCTTCGCATTCTTTTATCTTCTATGCTTTCATGGATAGACTTCAGTTAGTTGCACATCCCCTAGACGTATCCTTGTTAGTTTCTATACCTTTGGGTGATGTGTCCCTATTAGAGAGTATCTATATGAGATGTATGGTCAGCCTAGACAAGTCTGAATTCATAGTCGATTTGATCATCTTGCACATGTTTGAGTTCGATGTGATCCTTAGTATGGATTGGTTATCTTCCTACCATGTTAGTATCGACTGTTTTGCAAAAAAAGTCAGTTTGTGAGCATCCTATGGGACTGAGTTGGTTATAACACCCTCACAGGGAAACCAGTTTGCGGAGTTATTTCTAGTATATATCAAGAAGGTGTCGTTGCGGGATCAGGGTGCCATTTTGCACAAGACCAGAGTAGTCTCTGAATACCAAGACATCTTTTAGGACATACCTGGATTTCCTCAAGTGAGAGAGGGTGAGTTCTGCATAGAGTTACAGTCAGGAACAACACCGATATCCCATAAACCTTATCGCATGACACCTGCTGAGATGAGGGAGTTACAGACTCAGTTAGAGGAGCTCATTTCTCAGGGATTTATTCGCCGGAACCATTCTCCGTAGGGAGCATTAGTCTTTTTCGTAAAGAAAAAGTATGACAGTATTCGTTTGTGCATTGATTATCGTGAGTTGAATAAGGTCACCATCCGAAACAAGTATCCATTACCGAGGATTGATAACTTATTCGATCAATTGTAGGGAGTGTAGTATTTCTTGAAGATTGATATTCGATCTGGCTATCATTAGTTGCGTGTCCAAGAGATGGATATTCCTATGACCATGTTTCTGACTCGGTATGGGTCCTTTGAATTCCTTGTTATGCCATTTGGGCTTACTAATACACCTGCAATATTCATGAATTTGATAAATTGGGTTTTCTGTCTATATTTAGACCAGTTCATGATTGTTTTCATCGATGACATCCACATCTATTCGAATTCAGGGGTCGAGCATGAGAAGTATCTTCATTTGGCATTGTAGAATTTGTGAGAACACCAGTTGTATGCGAAGTTTAGCAAATACGAGTTTTGGCGTTTAGAGGTCAGATTTTTAGGCCACATCATTAGCAAGGAGGATATTGTAGTTGATCCAGCTAAAAGTTGAGGCAGATCTTGATTGGAAGCCGCCGAAGACGGTCGCAGAGATTCATAGTTTATTGGGGCTTGCCGGTTACTATAGAAAATTCATTCAGGATCTTTCCAAGATTGCTTCCCCATTGACACGCCTTACGAAGAAAGGTGTTTAGTTTATTTGGGGCCCAGAGTATTAGCATGCCTTTGAGAATTTAAAGGCCAAGTTGACTACCGTACCAATATTAATCATTCCGTGCAGTAACAAGACCTTTGTTATCTACACGGATGCGTAATTGTTAAGACTAGGAGGTGTTTTGATGGAAATGTTGGACCCTAGAGGGGGGTGATTAGGGTCAAGAGGCTATAACTATGCAATAAAATTAAGACAAGCAAACCACAGTATTCTAATGCAAACAAAATAGAGGAGATAGGGTTAGGAATCGTTATCCTGTGACACGTGATATGTTAACGAGGTTCGGTCCGCTGACCTACGTCCCCGCTCCCCACTCTCAAGGAGAAATCCACTACACAACCCGGTTTGGAAGCCAGAACTTCGTCTACACAGCGATCCCCATACGATCTCACACTACACAGTTTGATCTACACAAGATCACACTCCCTCACAGTTGATCTACACAAGATCACACTCACAAGATAGTAGAAATGGTGTAAGACTCTCTCTTTACAACGTCCCTATGGCAAAGAGAAAGAGCACACTAAAGCTGGGAAGTGAACACACAAAAACTCAGTGAAAACAGGTTTTGAAAATATAAGCTCTGAGAAAAACAGCGTCACTGGTTTTTGCAAAAGCTGGGACAGAGAGGAAGAAGAAGAGGTGGAGTTTAAATAGGAGAAAAACAGCTGTTTAAACCCATCCCTTAATCCCCCAAAATCTGGAACCAAAACGTCGCTGAGATCTGTAAAGAGAAAAACAAGCAGAGACTTGTCCGGTCGACCGGTGCGGTCGACCGAAGGAAGCTCTCGGTCGACCGCGGTGGTCGACCGATGAACTCTCTGCTGCCCAGAGAGGAATGAACATAAGTGCGGTCGACCGGTGCGGTCGACCGCATTCTGATACATTCCAGAAAACAAATTTTGACACACTTCAACAATTTGTAAAATATTCATTTGACTTCTGAAAATTATGAAACTTTGTAAAATATTTTTAATGCTAAAAACAAACTGTTTGGAAAAGGAATTTTGCAGATAGGTCCTCATACTTGTGAAAAATAGAATTTTGTGAAAAACGCTTAAAAACAAGTATGAAAACGTATGTGTGTAATATCCCAATAGCTTCAAGTGAAGTCAATAACTCTTTGCCTACATTCTATTACTAGAGAGAGAAAAATAAAAGATAGCTAATATCCTTATATAGAAAGCAATGCTTGAGTCTTGATATAGCTTGAATTTGATGAAGCTACTATATGAATTTGTTGTTCTTGAAATAACGTTTGCTTCATCACTATGCCTCCTCCTCCTTTGGATATCATCGTTGTAGCGCATATTCCATCCAATCCTCCATTTGTGGCACTAATAAGCTTGATATATGAATTCACTACATTTGAACTTAATAAGCCATTAGTACCGATAATGGTGGTTGTAAAACATTATCAAAACATAAGGGCTAACAATCTCCCTCTTTTTGATGATGACAACCAACCATTATATAAGAGAAAAAAATAAATAAAGATAGCTTATAGATAGGTGATCCCTCTATCTATGAGCTCCCCCTAAGAATATGCAACAAATGAGGAGATTTCTCTCCCCCTTTGTCACCATCAAAAAGGAATGGGGTAAAGAGAAATACAAAATGTAACTAAACAAGCAAGCAAATGTAGAACTTTCACATAGTGCATAAGCCCAAACCATTTCTTATGCGACAAAAATCATCCTCTCCAAGAGGCTTAGTAAATATATCCGCTAATTGAGATTTTGTGTCAACAAATACTAGAGATACATCTTGTCTCTCAACATGATCGCGTAAGAAATGATGGCGCACATCAATATGCTTGGTTCTAGAGTGCAAAACTGAATTTTTGGAAATATTTATAGCACTAGTGTTATCACAAAAAAAAATTTATATTTTGAAAATTCAAATTATAGTCAACTAAGCTTTGTTTCATCCATAAAACTTGAGCACAACATAAGCCAGCGGCAATGTATTCCGCTTCCGTAGTGGTCAATGCAACACAATTTTGTTTCTTGGAAGCCCAAGAAACAAGTGAATTTTCTAAGAATTGGCATGTTCCACTCGTACTTTTGCGATCTACCTTACATCCGGCAAAATCGGCATCACAAAAACCATATAAATCAAAAGAAGTGCTTCTGGGATAAAACAAGCCAAGATTAAAAGTACCATTAACATATTTAATGATTAACCGCAATTAAATGAGATGCTTTTGGAGAAGCTTGAAATCGTGCACATGCACATACACTAAACATGATGTCGGGTCTACTAGCGGTGAGATAAAGAAGACTACCTATCATACCTCGGTATAGTTTTTGGTCCACGTCTTCACCATTTTCATCCGCATCAAGCTTAACACTTGTACTCATGGGAGTAGGCGCATGCTTAGAGTTCTCCAAATTGAATTTCTTCACCAATTCCTTAGCATACTTGCTTTGAGAAATAAATATCTCATCCTTTGTTTGCTTAAGTTGAAGCCCGAGAAAGAATGTAAACTATCCCATCATACTCATCTCAAAGTGATTCTGCATAACCTTAGAAAATTCCTTGCACAAAGATTCATTAGTAGCACCGAAAATGATATCATCAACATATATTTGAACTAAAATGAAATCATTTTTCCTTTTTCTCACAAAAAGAGTGTTATCAATTGTTCATTTTGAAAAACTATTTTCAACAAGAAAACTAGAGAGGCGAGCATACCAAGCTCTAGGAGCTTGTTTCAATCCATATAAAGCTTTTTGAACCCGGTAAACATGATTAGGGAAAACATGATCAATGAAACAGGGAGGTTGCTCAACATATACTTCCTCCTCTATAAAACCATTCAAGAAAGCACTTTTAACATCCATTTGAAATAATTTGAAATTTTTAAAGCTAACAAATGCCAAAAACATCCTAATAGATTCCAACCTTGCAACCGGTGCAAAGGTTTCATCATAGTCTATGCCCTCCTCTTGATTGTATCCTTGGGCAACCAAACGTGCTTTATTTCTAGTTACAATGCCATGTTCATCAAGTTTGTTTCTAAAAACCCATTTAGTACCAATAACACTAGCATTGTTAGGTCTAGGAACTAACTTCCAAACTTCATTTCTTTGAAAATTGTTTAATTCTTCATGCATAGCCAAAACCCAAAATTCATCATTTAAAGCATCATTAATCTTTTTAGGTTCTAGTTGAGATAAGAATGCAACATTACCACACTCACTTAAAGCTTTTGAGCGAGTAACAACTCCTTGTGAAGGGCTCCTAATTATTTATTCCTTTGGATGGTTTGATGCGAATTTCTAAGCTTTAGGAAGTTCAACTTGTTTATGAGCATTGGAGCTATCCACATCCTTTTGAGCTTCTATAGAGGGAGTATCATTGATTTGTAAAAGGTCCAATCCTCCCTCAACATCATCATCATCATCTTTCCTAGGCAAAACAACTTGAGAACTAACATTAGTCTCATCAAAAGTAACGTTTATAGATTCTTCAACAACGAGGCTTCGTTTATTAAAGACCCTATAAGCCTTACTTCGAGGTGCATAACCTAAGAAAATACCAACATCAATTTTGGAATCAAATTTATCATGGTGATCTTTTGTATTTAAAATAAAACATTTACAACCAAAGATACGAAAATAACCAATAAAAGGAGTTTTTCCATAAAAAAGTTCATAAGGAGTTTTCTTAAGCTTTGGTCTAATCAAAACACGATTTAAAACAGGGCAAGCCGTATTGACGGCTTCCGCCTAAAAATATTTTGGCAAATCAAAAGAATTAAGCATAGTGCGTGCCATCTCTTGTATGGTGCGATTTTTCCGTTCAACAACACCATTTTGTTGTGGTGTTCTAGGAGCGGAAAACATATGAGTTATACCATGATGAGCACAAAAATCATAGAAAAATTCATTTTGAAATTCACCACCATGATCACTTCTTATTTTAACAACTTTCAAATCTTTTTCATTTTCAATTCTTTTAATATGATTTGCAAATTCTTCAAAACAATCATTTTTCTTAGCAAGAAAAATTGTCCATGTAAAACGAGAAAAATCATCGAAAATCACAAATACATAGTGTTTGCCTCCAAGAGAGGTAACACGCATAGGACCAAACAAATCAAGATGAAGTAATTGCAAAGGTTTAGAAGTCGATACCTCATGGATGGATTTGAAGGAAGATTTTGTTTGTTTACTTTTGGCACAATCCTCACATATGGTATCTTTGATGAAGTGCAAACTAGGTAACCCTTTAACAAGATTTCTCTTAGACAATTTTGATATTAGCTCCATATTTGCATGTCCAAGTCTCTTATGCCAAGTCCAAGGGTTTTCATCAATTACCGCAAGGCACTTCACATCTTGATTCACTAATTCATTCATCTCAAAAATGTATACATTAAATTTACGATTAGCAACAAAAACAAATTTTCCATTCATACTAATGATGCATTTATCCGGTTTAAAGGAAATATCAAAACCTTTATCACTTAATTGGCTAATGCTAAGAAGATTATGATTCAAACCATTTATCAAATAAACATCTTCTATAACGGGTGAGGGTTTCTTACCAATAGAACCAACACCAATGATTTTACCTTTCTCACCACCGCCGAAGGAGACGTTACCTCCTTCAATTCTTGATAGGGTTGCAAATAACTCTTTGTTGCCCGTCATATGATGTGAGAAACCACTATCAAGGTACCACATCTCCTTACGTTGTTGCCGTGACGTTCCGTACAAGAGATGAAGATGAAGATGTAGTAACTTTTGGTACCCAAGTCTTGGGTCCTTGGTGGTTAGTAGTCTTGGTACCTTTGGGTACCCATATCAATCCATAAAATTCAAAGTTATCTTTAATTCTACAATGAGTAGAAATATGACCATGTTTCATGCAATAAGTGCACAAAAAATTTCTTTTGTATGTATGAGTGTGAGAACTATGAAACATATTTCTACAATAGTGATGGTGATTAGCATAAGCATGAGTGGGTCTAATCCTACCACCCTCAATTTCTAATCTCTCAATCTTTGATCTTAATTGCTTATTCTCAAAATCGAGATCTCCTAGCAATTCATCTTTTAGTGCAAGAGAGGTTGTTAATTGTTCTAGCTTGATATCACAAGAAGCATGCAACTTTTTACAAGAAGAAAATTCTTTGGACATTCTTTTGAATTCAATGTTCAATTCTTCTAGAGCCATAGTTAGATCACATTGCATGTAGAAGGATTCACTCTCGGTGTCGGATATTACCTCATGTTCAAGGGCCATGAAGCAAACGTTGGGATCATAAAGAGCAAGTTTGGCTCCTTCTTCATCGCTATCTGAATCACTTGGTTCGGATTCTTCCCATCCGGCATACATAGCCTTCTTCTTCTTGTATTTCATGTACTTCTCCTTGAGCCTTGGGCAATCCTTAGCGATATGGCCCGGTTCATTGTATTCAATGCATTTTCCTACACGAGAGGGAAATTTGTTGTTAGATCGTGGGTTAAATTTCTTGTTCATTTTTATGAGTCTAGAAATTCTTCTAGAGAGATGAGCCACTTCTCTAGAAAAATCAACTTCACTATCCGATGACGAAGAGGAGTTATCACTAGCTCCTTTGAGAGCTTTGGTCTTCAACTTTGGTGATGGATCCTCAACATCTCGTGAGGGCACTTCCTCCTTCTCCTTCCCTTTGAGCTTCTTCTCATGGACCTTGAGCTTTCTGATGAGGCCATCGAGAGGTAAAGTGGTAAGGTCATGAGCTTCTTCTATTGCCGTTGCCTTGGGTTCCCACATCGGAGTCAATGAACGAAGAATCTTGTAATTCATCTCTTGAATAGTCAACTTCTTGTTATGACCATGCAATTCATTGATAATGTTAGTGAAGCGAGAAAACATAGCATCAATTGATTCATTTGGAAGCATTTGAAATAACTCATATTCATGCATAAGTCCACTAATCTTGGATTCCTTGACTTGGGGGTTCCTTCGTGTGTAATACACAATTTCACCCATATTTCGTATGCGGTTGCACACGTGGAAACCCTATTATACTCGTTGGGGGAAAGATCACAAATTAAGGCATTCATAGCCTTAGCATTGAGATTGGCTTGGTGCCTTTCTCCATCGGTCATAGTCCCAACTTTGGACTTCTCTACGTACTTTTTCTCTATAAGTTCTAGGATGTCAAGGTCAATGCAACGAAGGTAATTCTCATCCTAGCCTTCCAATAAGCAAAGTTACTACCGGTGAAGAGTGGTGGTCTAGTGGTGGATTGTCCCTCTAGCATATGCACATTTATTGAAGCCTCCATAAGATCTTTTCTCTAAGGTGATTAAACCAAAAACTAATATAGAGACCAAGCTCTGATAACAATTGTTGGACCCTAGAGGGGGATGATTAGGGTCAAGAGGCTATAATTATGCAATAAAATTAAGACAAGCAAACCACAGTATTCTAATGCAAACAAAATAGAGGAGATATGGTTAGGAATCGTTATCCTGTGACGCGCGATATGTTAACGAGGTTCGGTCCGCTGATCTACGTCCCCGCTCCCCACTCTCGAGGAGAAATCCACTACACAACCCAGTTTGAACGATCTCACACTACACAGTTTGATCTACACAAGATCACACACCCTCACAGTTGATCTACACAAGATCACACTCACAAGATAGTAGAAATGGTGTAAGACTCTCTCTTTACAACGTCCCTATGGCAAAGAGAAAGAGCACACTGAAGCTGGGTAGTGAACACACAAAAACTCAGTGAAAGAAGGTTTTGAAAATATAAGCTCTGAGAAAAACAGCGTCACTGGTTTTTGCAAAAGCTGGGACAGAGAGGAAGAAGAAGAGATGGAGTTTAAATAGGAGAAAAACGGCTGTTTAAATCCATCCCTAAATCCCCCAAAATCTGGAACTAAAACGTCGCTGAGATCTGTACTGAGCGGCGCCGAAAAAGCACAGAAATTACCGTTGAAATAATACGGCGGTCGACCGGCGAAAATTTCGGTCGACCGATGGAAATGTTCGGTCGACCGACGGAAAATTCGGTCGACCGCTAACCAGATCAGAAATGAGAAAAACAAGCAGAGACTTGTCCGGTCGACCGGTCCGGTCGACCAAAGGAAGCTCTCGGTCGACCGCGGCGGTCGCCCGATGAACTCTCTGCTGCCCAGAGAGGAATGAACATAAGTGCGGTCGACCGGTGCGGTCGATCGGTGCGGTCGATCGCATTCTGATACATCCCAAAAATACTGTTTTGACTTAACAAAAATTTTTGGAAAATATTTATTTGACCTCTGAAAATTATAAAACTTTGTAAAATGTTTTTAATACAAAAAACAAACTATTTGGAAAAGGAATTTTGCAGATAGGTCCTCATACTTGTGAAAAATAAAATTTTATGAAAAACGCTTAAAAACAAGTATGAAAACGTGTGTGTGTGATATCCCAATAGCTTCAAGTGAAGTCAATAACTCTTTGCCTACATTCTATTACTAGAGAGAGAAATAAAAGATAGCTAATATCCTTATATAGAAAGCAATGCTTGAGTCTTGATATAGCTTGAATTTGATGAAGCTACTATATGAATTTGTTGTTCTTGAAATAACGTTTGCTTCATCACTATGCCTCCTCCTCCTTTGGATATCATCGTTGTAGCGCATATTCCATCCAATCCTCCATTTGTGGCACTAATAAGCTTGATATATGAATTCACTATATTTGAACTTAATAAGCCATTAGTACCGATAATGGTGGTTGTAAAACATCATCAAAACATAAGGGCTAACAGGAAACTCAGAGAGTGGTTGCTTACATCTTACGGTAGTTGAGAACTTAAGAGCAGAATTATCCCACTCACGACTTAGAGTTCGCACCAGTGGTCTTAGAACTTAAAACATGGAGATATTATCTTTATGTGGTTCAGTTTGAGTTATTTACAGAGTATCAGAGTCTGAAATACCTCGTTTCTTAGAAGAAACTCAACCAGAGGCAACGTCAATGGGTCGAGTTCATCAAGCATTATGAGTTTGCGCTTCAGTATCATCCGGCAAAGGTGAACGTCATAGCAGATGCTTTGAGCAGGAAGCGTCATCACAAGCTTACAGCTTTAAGATGCTTGTTGTACCGAGATATTCTTACCCTCAGTCAGTTTGACTTCAGACCAGAGATTGGCGGATGTAGTGTATTTCTAAAAGCGTTAGCAGTACAACTATCATGGATTGATAAAGTGATTAGTGCTCAATTGGAGGACTCTTGGATTTAAACCCAAAAGGGGGATATTTCCAAAGAGCCCAAGGTAGATTGGACCATCGGATCGGATGGTGGTCTTTGAATTAAAGGCCGGTTAGTAGTGCCCGGCATTCCACAGTTGAAGAAGGAATTGTTTGATGAGGCACACCATACCAAATACATGGTACAGCCGGGTACCAGGCACACAGTTGAAGAAGTAATTATATTTGCCAACAATTTCCTCCAAAAGGTTCAGTTTCAAGGAAGAAAAGGAATTCAAGGAAATAAATCAATGATAAAAAGTAAGTTGGGCAATTGATATTGTGAATTTGGCAAATATAGCTTTTCATCTTTGAACATTTTTTTAGTGACATTTGTTGTAACCTGGATGATATAATGGCGTACCTTGAATTGTGGGCGTGAGATCCCATGAGTCTTGTTCGACATTATGGTCAGCATCTCTTCAATCCTTTCGCATTAAATACGGTGTGGCTTCCCGTACTTGTGTTCGTCAGCAAGAAGTTGTCGCCATCATTAAATTCCGTGTGGATGATACATTGTGTAGCGACAACCCAACTTAGCATGACAATTCAAGTAGTATGTTGTGTTACACGGTGTATCACCTCGGAACCTTGCACTTTGATTTACATGCGTCGTTGGCCTGCTAATGTCAGTGCACTGTATAGGCATCAGTCATGATTAGACAATTAAGGGAGAGATCAAATCATATCAGTAGTGTCCTCTGTATGCACTATGCTTATCTTCATACAATCCATTACGTCGAGTAGTGTATCTGTTGGATTAGGTCGAGTTGGCGATGTATCAGTTAGATGGGTCGGATCATGCCCAAATATAGCTATAGCTTGACGAATCAAGCTGACCTACTAACAGCCCACATCTAAGTCGAATGGTGTCTTTGAAGTCAAAA
Organism: Asparagus officinalis; assembly: GCF_001876935.1. Classification (NCBI taxonomy): domain Eukaryota; kingdom Viridiplantae; phylum Streptophyta; class Magnoliopsida; order Asparagales; family Asparagaceae; genus Asparagus; species Asparagus officinalis. The sequence continues at coordinate 41,749 of NW_017972984.1, read as the reverse complement.
TTCATTAGAGAAAGCTTGAGCTTGAGTCGAAAGACATCTTCAGGACATGCTTCTCTTAGAGTATAATGGTTCTGGGTTAAGGGAAGGGAACATGCGACAAATACTAAGATTTCTTGGCTTCTTCTCTTCTTTAACTCACTTCTTGGCTTTTATTAGGTTCATGTGATTTGGCTGGGGATTCATCTTTAGGTATAACTTACCTTTATCAATTAGCATGTGCTTCTTGAATGCTTGCAAGAGTTATTAGAGATCAGCCCCATGTCTCCTAACCGCGGCTTTCATAGTTCCTTTTAGGTAGGTAGTCCTCCAAGGATATTGTGACTAGTATTATATCCCTGACATAGATCAGACTTGTTAAGACTAAAATTTATCCTACCTTGTCACATCAATTGAGCGGAATGAGGGAATAACTAATATGATGTGAGTCATAAATGCATCTAAGAGCAATTCCAACCATTGACTCTATTTTGGAGTCCCCACTGAAGCATATTCTAAGGAATATGCTAAAATAGAGCTTTGTAATTCCAAGCACACTCCTCCATTTCTAACTCCATTTCAATTTCTCTCAATTTAACAAGTCTTTTACTTATTTTAAAAATATATAAAAATTATAAACACTTGAGTTGTTATTTTAAATATATAAAAATAATAAAAGTTATATAATATAAATAATATTATTAAATGTATTATTATAAAATAGGCATTCGGACTAAAATAAACAGACATTGATATTACTAAATCCACGACCATTACAAGAAGATATTGTCGTTTCTAATCCACCATCAATTTCAAATGTTGAAGACATAGGGATGAACGATGTCGAACGGTTCCAACAATTCCTGACCCGGCATAAGAAATTCAAAGATAAAGATGCACACTCCGCACTTCGAAATACATTAATTGAACATTTGTGGGAGAGACACGGCAATAAAGTGATGTAACTTTTTTTTATTAAAGTTTTGATGTAATTCTAAGTTAATGTGTTTTATTTCTGTTTAATTTTTAATGTATTATCATTTCTAATTACTTGTTTTGCAATTTTATATTTCGATATTAGTCTCATTTTGAAGGTATCGATGAGACATTTCCAATGATATTATTTTCATTAAAAAATATTTAATATATTAATATATATATACATATTTTAAGTAAGTAAAAAATAATAATAGGACACAATTGGAATAATGAATTGTTTATAAGTCCTTAAAAGGGTAAAGTGGGTATTTGGGAAATATTTGCAGCCGGCTTCAAATTTAGACTCGAGGCGGCATATTTGCAGCAACAATTTGATTTTTGCAGCTGGGCTGCATTTTTTGCGGAACGGTTGGAGACGGAACCGACTCCAAAATGGAGTTTTGCGGAACGGTTGGAGAAGCTCTAATACTAAAGAGTGAACTCTAAAAGTCAGTGCTCCATACAAGAATCACTAGTTCCGATTGTTTTCACCACCTTGAACCTTTTTCATTGGAATAGCTTGTCAATTAAAATGTTAGGTTCGTGCTGTTAGTGACCACTATTACGGGCTTAAACTCATTCCTCTTGATGATTTTAGGACTATAATCCTAGGTAGAGCCTTATATCAAATTGGATCTTAGGAAATTCGCGGTCACATGTGATTTTTCAACCTTTTCATATTTTATTCTCAATTAGATATTTTGATATAAGCATAAAGCCCATTTAGATAACACTCCACATCTGGGCGACATAAAATATATCTGCAAGAGACACTAGAGGAGAGACGCAAATATTTGAGATTTATGCATATCATTGAAGCATAAAAGAACTTTACTTAGCATATGCATGCTTGCAAAATGCTGAGAAATATGTGTTCTACAAAATTTTTAATATATTATCAAAATGAACGATGATGATACTAAAGAATTTTTAAAGTTACATTCGATTTGGTCGATAAATGACTGCAAATTGGTTGCGTACGTCAGACCTTTTAAATTAACGTTGTCATCATTCTAGTATCATCTGTCCCATCACCTCTTAAAGATATCATCATTATTTTGATATTTTGAATTACAATCTAATATTTCTCATATATATGTTTAAATTTAACAAGTGCTATCATGCTTAAATTAAAAATAATAAAAGAGAAACTCAATCATTTCAACTTAAGGGCCCCTGTTTGTTTGGTTTCCTAAAAACCAAGAAAACCAAGAAATGGAAATGGAAAACATGAAAATCTCAAAAAATACTATTTCCTCCATTTCCATCCCTAAAACTCACCCACTTCATCTAATAAAATATTATTTCCATCTAACCACTCATCCACCACATCTAATAAAATATTATTTTCATCTAACAACTCATCCACCACATCTAATAAAATATTATTTTCATCCAAACATCACTCAACTCATCTCTTTTCATCATTTCAAATCACTCACATCATCCAATAAAATATTATAACAATTCACCTCATCTCATTAACATTTCATTTCTCCATTTTCATCCCAAAAAGTTATGAAAACACTTTTCTTAATCTTTCTTCACATCACCCAATAATACAATGACAACTCACCTCATCTCATTTCATTTCTTATTTTTAAGAATGAACCAAACAAAAGAAAACAACAAAACTACAGGAAATAAGTTTCTTATAATTTATTTCCTTATTTTTTCGCCAACCAAACAACATCAAAACTAGTTTTCTTAAAAAATCACTCACATCATCCAATAATAATTTGACAACTAACATTATTTCATCTCCATTTTTTTGATTTCCTTCTTTTTTTAGCCAACCAAACACTCCCAAACCAATTCTTCATTTTAATAGTTTTCCATTTCTTTGATTTCCCTCTTTTTTTAGTAAAACAAACAGCCCCTTAATTTCTCAGCAGTGCCAGCACTGAAAACGTTGGAAGAGATATCTTATAAAACTGGCAAATACGTTAAGATCCTGTTTGGTTCTGGTTTTTGGATGGGTAAAAGGGGGAAAGCTGTCAAAAATATCAGCTTTTTGACAGCTTTCCCCCATTTTAATTACACATCCAAAAAACCAATCCAAACAAGCCCTAAGCATTGTAAGTAAAAAGTTCTGCCTCAATAGAGGTACAGTGCTATAGAGTGAGTACCTTCGGAAACAGTAAGTAACTTACTCTCTTCGTTTGTGCCTTTGTGCCTTATATTGCAAATACTATAATATTTACAAACATAGATTATTTAACAAAGGTCCAAATATGTGCCTGTTTTTTATACACACAAGTATTTTAGTTATTAGTTGGTTAACATATTTTTTCATTAATGCCTCAGGGACCCAAATAGGGAACCTAAGACATATGACAGTTGATGTGTCACCATCCTGTTACATGATGCACTGTTTATAAATAGTGCATCATGCAATCGGATAGTGAAACCTCAATTGTTCCATACATTAGGTCCCCTATTTGGGTCCCCGTAGCAACACCCATATTTTTTTAGTTGCGCATAACGATGTACATTATATCATGTCTGCATCACCACATGCATGAGAAAATTACTACATTATTTAGGGAGAGTTTCTTTGATCGATCCAACCAATATCAAGGGCGGATCCACTTGTACCAAACTGGTGTCATGTGACACCAGTTTGGCATAGGATCCACCCTCAAATCACCTTATACATACCCGACTTCAAATCCTCAGTAAAAATAAAAAAATCGCCCCTCCCTCCCAATAGACTTCTGCAGCAAATTAAAAAAAACAGCTCCCTTATTTAGGGTCATGCCAAACATGAAGAAAATATTTTCGACGTGGTAGGGTCGGCAGTTTCCAATAAAACTCCATGCTTTTAGAGACCCCTCCTTTATTTAGCTCATGCCATTATTGCTCGAAGACAAAAGGACATCAGTATCTCAAAAAATCTAATGAAAAGATATGATGTTTCCTTCTTTTGTTCTTTGCTGAGCCAGTGACTTTTAGGGGCTGTTTGGTTGTATGTTTTTACCATGTAAAAGGATGTAAAGTGTAAAAAAGTGGGTCTCAATGTTAGCTTTCATCACTTTCAATTGTTTGTTTGTAGTTGTGAAAATAGTGTAAAGTGATTTCATATGCTGATGTGGCTTGTAAAGTGATTTCATGAAAAAAAGACATGATTTTAGGAGAAAGCTAACATTGAAGTTAGGAAAAAATAATAAAAAATAATTCCAACCAATATGATCATTTGAGTATGGACCACTTTTTACACTTTCCAAACAAACAATTAAAGTTTTATTTTGCAAACCAAACAAGTGTTTTATGATTCCAATGGAATAAAAAACAAACAAAGAAAAGTATAAAAGTGAAATTGATGAGGTGGACAACAACTTTCCAAGTTGTGTCATAAATACACAACTTTACCAACAACAACCAAACAGCCCCTTAAACAAGAAAGATACCAACAATTATCGAGGTAGGACCAACTCCTAGTGCTACTGACTGTCCCTCGCCTTTTTATATCTTATCTCCACAAAAAATCACTGTATATGCCTCCACGACACGAGTTCTGATCAGGCGGCTAAACGATATCCGTATCCGACGAAATATCTATAACCGTATCTGGAGGGGCGTATAGTTGTGTAGAGCTTCCCCTGAGCATCTGCCCAAGGCAAGAAAATCTATTTTTTTTAATATTCGTAACCCCTCTGGCCGCATGTCCCCCACAGTCCCACCCCTTTTATTTCTCCCCCGATATTTCGAAGCGAACAGAGAACGGAAAATCTCTCAAACAATTACCCTAACCAATAGCTCAGAAAGATCTCTCTTTTCTATGCTTAAAACAAACCCTTGACTGCTCCAATGAAATCCTAAAACGTGGTTACTATTTATATCAAATAGAAATCCCAAACAGAACAGAAAACCGCAATTAGGACCAAACCCGACTGGCGATCGACCGTCGAAATCATCGTGGTCGACCGCACAGAACGACAGAAACCAAAAAATGCATTACAGGGTCCACGGTCGACCGCACTTGACGTCGCGATCGACTGGCCAGAAAACCAAAAAACACCATGTAGTCGTGCACGTTTGCGATCAACCGCGCCAAACCTCGTGGTCGACTGGCAAACACCCAAATGCCTGTCTGCATCAAAATTCCTGATCTTCTCCAATGTTTTCGCTGTTTCTACCTTCTCTAAATCACATGATTTGAAATCATAGCTAGTTAACTCTCTCCTTTCTCTAAATCACATGATTTGAAATCTTAGTTATCTTTTCTCCCTATCCAACGGCAGCTCCGACGATGTGAAGGAAGAGATTGAGGCTCTGGCAGGGGGATCGAAGTTTGAATTCCTAATTGAGAAGAAAGGGAAACTCCTTAAGAAAACATGTTGTTAAATGAAGAAGTGAATTGGATGCACCCCTCAATTGTCAATTTTAACTTACAACTTCCCGTTCTTTGAATTTGTTTGGATTTTATGAGTGAAATTTGATTACGGGTTAAAAGATAGAAAAAAATTTCCGAAGCTTTGCAAAAAGCCCCCAAAACTTTGCAAAAAGCACCTGAACATTGCAAATAGACCCCAAAACTTTAGACATAGCCCCCAAACTTTACAAAAGCCCACAAAACTTTGCGAAAATACCAAACATGTTCCAAATAGCCCACAAAAATATTTGCAAATAATCCCCCAAAATTTGCAAAATCAAACCCCTGAAGTTTTGCAAGAAAAAACCTCCCAAAACTTTGCAAATAGCCTCCTGAAACTTAGCAAATAGTCTCTTGAAGTTTTTAAAATGAAAAATGAGCAATTTGGCCGCCATTTAATAAATGAACGAATGAGGAATGACCATTTAACAAACGTTACATGGGTCATAAATGACAAATGGGCGAAAATATGCCCACACATTTATGACTCAATTCATAACCAACCAAACTCACACACTTTCCTTCCCTAGTTTTCTATCACATACAATCACCAAACCCAAACTTTCACTTTCGCATGAGCAAGGATATTCTCTACATCTTTGATTATATAGAACTTCTATATTTGCTCTTGTGGAATAATAATATTGACTCATTCAGTAAGTTCCATAATTTAAAAAAAAATCATATAATATATAGGTGAAAACTTGTGTCAACTTAAGTGGATAGGGAATAGTGTGTCCACCAAAGTTTTCAACCACTCATATTGCCTAGAGATCCTTGTATTATATAAAAAGGTGTTTTATATTAAAAAATGTGTGGGTACAAACTTTGGTGGACATCAACTTAAGTTGATAAAAGTCTTGCTCATAATATGTATAATAAATATCATTGATGAGGTCCACCAGAGAAGAGAGATGATAAATGAGTTGTAAAAGTTCTTCACACCCAGCAAGGATGTGGAAGCTCTCTTACCCTTTCAAATGGCACGGCTATGTCCAAGTGTCTAAAAAAATGTGCTCCATAAATCCAACCCTCAATCCAACCCAGCAATCAACCGAAACCAAATCCAAAGACAACATGGATACCAAACTCACTCTTTCGTTCCTCTCCATCCTCCTCCTCCTCTTCTCCTCCTCCCTCCCAACCTCTGCCTCCAAGTGCAGCACCCGAGACCGCAAAGTCCTCCTCGCAATCTACTCACATTTCGGCAGCCCCGCCGCCCTCTCTTCCTGGCGCGCCCCCGGCGTCGCCTGCTGCGACTGGGCTGGCGTCGACTGCTACATGAACTCCAACCGCGTCAGAAACCTCTACTTCGACAAGCTTAACATCTCCGGCACAATTCCGGCCGCCATCGGCGACTTCCCCTTACTGGAGAGCCTTACGATGACCAACATGCCCAAACTCATAGGCAACATCCCCTCCTCCTTCACCAATCTCAAAAGACTCGTCTTCCTTGACCTAAGTCGAAACTCTCTCTCTGGCCAGATCCCTGCTTTCCTCTCTGAAATCAGTTCCCTCACTTTCCTCGACCTTTCCTACAACAAATTCTCTGGCTCTATTCCTCCGTCCATTCCCAAGCTCCGGGGGGTTGGAGCTTTAATCCTCAGTCACAACCAGCTAACAGGGCCGATTCCTGATTTCTCCTCGTTCGGCGATGGCAACATTTTTCTGCAGCATAACATGCTATCAGGCCCAATACCGAAGTCCCTTGGTGGACTGGGATGGAGCTTGCTGGATCTCTCTTTCAATAGGCTCAGCGGGGACGCTTCGTTCCTCTTCGGAGCGTCGACGCCTGCTACTGAGATCCATCTGCAGCATAATTTGATCAAGTTTGACATGTCTCATATTACTTTCCCGGTGAGATTGACGCAGTTGGAGCTGAATAATAATTACATTTATGGTTCGATCCCAGCACAGATCAACGAGGTGACTGAGTTTGGGCTGGAGAGGTTTAACGTTAGCTACAATTTGCTATGTGGAAAGATACCTGAAGGGGTTGTGACCCAGAAGTTCCCCATCTGGAATTACTTCCATAACAAGTGTCTCTGCGGAAAGCCACTTCCACCATGCAAGTGAAGTACTGGGTTCCGCAACCGTTCGTAGCTCTCTTGTCGAAGTTGTCTTCGTTGATGCAGGGGCATCTGTTAGTTGTATGCTCCCTTTGAATTTAGGCGTCTCCGCGTACTCTAGATATGTTTGTTGCTGCTTGTGTTAAATAAGTGCCGCTGGTGACTGCAATCGCATTAATTAAGCGCATCTCGAGGCATGTTCTTGTGTTCTACAATTTGAAATGTCGCATGACCACCTGGGTTCTTTTTTTGGTTTAATTTTGGAAAATCCCCCTCAACCAAAATCTACAATGAGCTATTTTGATATGGGTGAATATTCCCTCAGATTTGAGAGCGTTCTATATAATTCTCCTTCTTAGGCCATCTCCAACCGGCCTTTAAAAAAGCAAAATCTCTAAATTTGGAGAGTGGAACCTCTTCAACCACTCTCCAAATTAGAGATCTTCAAATTTGACCCTCCAAATTTGGAGGGTGAAGAGAAAATTTGGTGAGTCTCTCCAAAATACTATTCATGTTTTATTAATCACAACTTTACCATTTTTAACTATTTAATTTCTTAAAAATTATCACTTTCCCATCATTCTTATTAATTTAAATTAGATGTTTAATTTTAAATTTATTAATCTAATATTTGAAATCATTATATATTTGGAAAGGTCTCGTTGAGATCTTTAAAATGAAACTAAGTTTAATTTATTTTAGTATTATTATAAAATTATTAATTATTAATATTGGATTCATTTTAAAGCTCTCATCGACACCTTTATAATGTTATAATTTTTTTAGAGTGGAACCTCTTCAACCACTCTCCAAATTAGAGATCTTCAAATTTGACCCTCCAAATTTGGAGGGTGAAGAGAAAATTTGGTGAGTCTCTCCAAAATACTATTCATGTTTTATTAATCACAACTTTACCATTTTTAACTATTTAATTTCTTAAAAATTATCACTTTCCCATCATTCTTATTAATTTAAATTAGATGTTTAATTTTAAATTTATTAATCTAATATTTGAAATCATTATATATTTGGAAAGGTCTCGTTGAGATCTTTAAAATGAAACTAAGTTTAATTTATTTTAGTATTATTATAAAATTATTAATTATTAATATTGGATTCATTTTAAAGCTCTCATCGACACCTTTATAATGTTATAATTTTTTTTCAAATAAATTATTAAAAATAAAATTATTAATGTAAACTATATCTAACATTATTAATTTATATGACTTTTATGACAAAACAAAATAAAAAGGAAAACATTTGGAGAGTGTGGGTTAGAGCAACTCTCCAAATTCCGCCCTCCAAAATGGAATATTCCTAGAATATTCCATTTTGGAGGGTAAAATTTGGAGGGCATGGTTGTAGATGCTCTTAACCCGCCAAACATAAAAATCCTATAAAAGGATTAAATTGAGTTAACCCTTCATAATTTGCCAAATATAAAAAATATAGAAGGGTTAAAATAAGCTAACTATGTTAATCCATCTCCTTAATCCCTCTTTATTAACCATTTGCCAAACGGGCCCTTAAGTTTACCCCAGAGAATATTTATGTCATTTCGTATTTTACGATAACGATGTCAGTGGATTTTTTGAAAAAAACTATAAACATCTGCATGGTGGTCTTGGTGAGACATCCTATAATTGACAGGAGTTTCCTCAAATTTTCAAAGTTGAGGGGCACAACAATCCCAAAGTTAAGAGAGATTTACTCAGATTAAACTAGGTGAGAAAGATTTTCTGAGACGTCTCTACCGTTAAGAAAGATTTTCTAAAATTACCCTCAATTTTGTCGAAAAGAAAACTTATGGATCACTCGCCATAAAATATTATACATGTAAAACTTAGACGGTGAGCACCAAATATAGATTTTTATATGAGAAAATTACTTTCACCCCCTTGAAGAAAACTTTTAGAACTTGTTCCCCCAAAAAAGAAAAAAGTTCAAAGAAAGTCTTATCACCAAATTAAGTTTCGTTTCTTCTACCTTCTCTTTTTTTGTTGCTTTCTAGTTTGTCCATCTTTACCTATCACACCACCTCTCCTCTCCATCTCCACCTTCCTCTCTTCTTCACCATCCTCCTATTCCCTATCTCCTTTGCCGCCTCCATCCACTTCTCCTCGTCCTCCTTCACCTCAACCTCCATCATCTTATTCTTCTCTTTCCCATCCTCCTCCTCCTGCTTCCATCCCTACCTCCACCCTCATTCTTCATCCCGCCTCTTCTCGTCTTCTTCTTTTCCTCCTCTTCCTTTTCCTCCGTCTCCGTTCCAGCTTCTTCCTCTGGTCTCTATTTTTCGACCTTGTTCTTAATTCTTTCCTTCTTTGAATTTTTGCGATGATAAAGAATAAACATTTTAGAAGGAATAGAATTATGGGTAAATCAGTTACTTGTAGATAAAAATATTTGAAGAGCACAGTAGTTGTCCATGGTACAATTGATTAGAACTAACTGTTACAGCAATTTCAAATAAAATCAGTTCAAAAAGAAAGAAAGTTGTGAGAGACTGCGACATTAGCTCTTGTGTATCACCTCACCCGATGTTTAATAATTATTACATGAACATCTATCCTCTTGCACTAAAAAACTAGCAACCAAAATAACCCCTTACTAGTTTGAGTTGTTCTATAGGGATCCCAAATCATGGGACCTAAAGGGGACAGGTGAGTTGTCAACCCCTGAGCGCATGATCTACTGTTCATGAACAATAGATCATGCGCCCAGGGGTTGACACCTCACCTGTCCCCCTTTAGGTCCCATAATTTGGGGTCCCCAATGAATTTTTCTACTAGTTTATCCACAACCTCAGGAACCTCTCGATTTTGCGCCCATCACCAAAATCAAGAAACCCCAATTTAGCTTTCATATTAATTTCAACTTACAATTATTACTAAGAAGTCGTTTTTCTTGCACGTTATTTATTAGACATAAAAGAAACAGAATTTAGCAAACTATTGCACTAAAGGCAATGGTTTAAGGATAATTAATACTGATCTTCACCTACCTTAACTAGCACGATTCTCCACGAATAACTAATAACAATATATGAGAAGCGTTTATTTTGCTTTATTTTATAAGAAATTATATTTCTTGTCTGAAAATAAAAGATCATGCCCGACCATTTATTTTATTGGGTTTTACAAAACATAAAAAATCTCGGTTGAAAAACAAATTCATCTTCTATAACAAACATCTTTCTCTACCAAGCTCCACCGTAGCTTCATATTCGCTTAAGTGATCGAATCGTCAGAACCCCAACTAGGCGGATCGAACTTCGTGATTAAGGTGCACTAATACCCTAGCTATAAAAGGGTGATTAGAGCGCAACTTGTAAACTATTCAGAACATAGTGGAATTTTACCTGCGGTGGCTGTGGACGTAGCTTCTCTCATTGAGAAGTGAACCACGAAAATTCTGTGTGTTCTGTGATTTATTTTTCCTCTCTTTCCTCTCTCATCTCTATTTCCAAATTGCAACAAGGGTTAGAAAAAACCTAACAACTGGTATTAGAGTGGCCAGGTTCGGCGCAGGCGATTTGAGGTTAGATATGAGATCTGAGAAGGAGACGTCGAAGATCGAGAAGTTTGATGGGACAAACTTTGGGTACTGGAAGATGGAGATGGAGGACTACCTCTATCAGAAGGATCTGTATTTTCCGTTGGGAGAGAAGCCGGAGGATATGAAGGATGTAGAGTGGAAGTTGTTAAATCGGAAGGCCCTTAGAGCAATCAGGTTGACCTTGTCCAGATTTGTAGCCTTCAACATCAAGAATCAGAACTCGACGGCGGATCTCATGGCTGCTTTATCCGGTATGTATGAATAACCCTCTGCAGTGAATAAGGTACATCTCATAAAGAAGTTATTTAATTTGAGAATGTCCGAGAATCAAAAATTCAAAGATCACTTGAACGAGTTTAATGTGATCACGGGTCAGTTAAACTCCGTTAACATTAAATTCGATGATGAAATTCAAGCCCTCTTAATACTTGGTCAGTTGCCTGATAGTTGGAAGGGCACCGTTATTTCGATGAAATTCAAGCCCTCTTAATACTTGGTCAGTTGCCTGATAGTTGGAAGGGCACCGTTATTTCGATTAGTGGATCTTTTGACCCTCTTAATACTTGGTCAGTTGCCTGATAGTTGGAAGGGCACCGTTATTTCGATTAGTGGATCTTTTGAAAAATCGAAACTGATGTTTTAAGAGGTTATTGACATGGTTATGACCGAGGAGATTAGAAGGCATGAAGAAGGAGTTTCTAGTTCAGGGTCGGGACTGAATGTTGAGAGCAGAGGCAGAAATAGAAACATGAATATAAGGAATAGCCGTGGAAAAGCTAATTCGAGGAACGATAGGTCAAAGTCCAGAAATCGTAGAAGCAAGAAAGTGATTGATAGCTAGAACTGTGGCATGTATGGGCACTATGGGAATCAGTGCAGGGAACCCAAAAAAGATAAGGAGACCAAGACTGAAGCGAACATCACCTCAGGAGCATCAGATGATGCCCTTATCTGCTCGTTGGAGAATAATGTAGGCGTTAAAAATTATATATAGATCCTCGAACACAGTTCGAAACAACGAGCCATCAAGCGACGAACCGCTGGTGACAAACCATCGAAACAACAAAGCGAAAAACCGTTAATGACGTAGCAACAAGCCATCAGAACGGCAAAGCAAGTGGCCCACACGCTCACCGTCCACCTCCAAGTGACCCGCGCACTCACTGACGAGCTCCAAGTGGTCCGCGCGCTCACCGGCCAGCTCCAAGTGGCCCGCGCGCTCATCGGCCAGCTCCAAGTGGCCCGCGCGCTCATTGGTCAACTTCAAGTTAACAAAACACATGAAGCGAATCATTGGAGCATACAAGTCAGCTAAACAATGTAATATGCGTAACGGCGGAATAGGAACAAACCAAAACCCAAGGCCGAGCCACAATTTGGTGGCTCACACAGTTCCAAGCCGAAAACGTGTTTTTGATGGGTTTTCTCAGGATTCTTTTGTTCCAGAGCCTCTCCAACTATTTTGATACTATCCCTAAACGTGGTTAAGCCATTGTTAACTAAAAATAAAGTCATATAATTAATTCCTATCCTAAAATACTGCAACTGAAGCCAATCAATACAAGCCTAGGGCCCTATACACAGCGGATCAGAAATCGGAGGGCGAGATGCTGTCAAATTGAAGAGTAGAGCATGAATTTTAGAGGAGGGATATCAGATCATGGTAAACTTCATCATAAAGAGGGAGCTATTCAAAGGATCTGATACCAATAAATAGGAAGTTCCTGAAAACGTACTATTCTTAGTAAGCTTAGGATAACTTATTTAACGGAAAGTTCCTAGAGAATACTGTGCAGGGTATTCTTAAGGATAACTTATTTAACGGGAAGTTCTTGGAGAATACTGTGCAGGGTATTCTTAAGGATAACCCGAGATCAGCTAATTAATCAAGATGAAGACCGATGATCTGAATAATTCACCTTAATCATAAAAAAGAAGTGATTAAGAACCTTCATGGTGGCTATTCAATTATTTTCAAAATGATTAAAACCCTCCCACTGTGATTGAGATGAGATTTAATGACCTCATTCGGTCAATCTTCCCTTACGAAACCCCCACGATGTAACTGTGGAGTGCTTGATGAGTCACGGTCCTTCACCATAAAGTCCCTCACTGATCAAATTAACTAACAGTGGGTCCATAAAAAAATTCTTTCGGCTGAGTCTATCCAGACTCCCACTGTGTTTGTGCACTTAACACTCCCAATGTTAATGTCCCAACACGGTACTCAAGAGTTCAAGCTGTTGATCCAAGGCAATTAGCAAACCTCTTTCATGTTAAGTCCTTATCACTTAACGTTGAAAACCCCACCGAGTGATTCGTACAAATTAACGTTCCTACTATTCTTTGAACCCCACTCCAACTATTCGTTTGGTCAAATCATCCTGTAGTTAGGACCAAAGCCAAAATCTCCTCTCGATTCCTTCAATGAACAAGAGGTCCACTTTTAGATTGGACTTCCCTTTCGATAAACGAAAGGTCTCTTCCCAAGTTGAACGATCAAACATATAAAAATTAGGGTCGTTTCAATAACCCCCACCTAGTCAAACCATCGAACGGTTAGGACCGCAATCGGAATTTCTTTTCGATAAATGTAAGGCTTCCACTTTTTACTCTTCGATCAAACCTATAAAAGTTAGGGCTAAAGTCAGAATTTTCTCTCGATAAACGAGAAATTCATTTTCAGATCAGGTAACCAATCTTATAAAAGTTAGGGTTATCCAGATTTTTTCGATTCTCGGAGTGGAGATGCCACTCTTAGTTTCACCTTTCAAGATTATCAAAGTGGAGATCACACTTTTAGTTTCTTATGGATAATGGAGATAGAATATAAAATTTTTCCTCTCCAGCTTTGGGAGATAGAATATAAAATTCTTCCTCTCCCGCATCAGGTTCGTCTTTGCCCCAAGAAAAGACAGAATCTTTCAAACATCCAAAATCCATGCCTCATATGCATGAGAAACTTTCTCTTGATCCCTAAATAGAGATAAGTCTGCATGTAACACATGTTGTCGGGCGGTCCGTTCCTGTGAAAATGACCAAGTCTACGTATTCAACAACATTGTGATAAAAATCCATACCTTTTATGCATGGGGAATTTTATCCCGAATCCTAAGTAGGGATAAGTCTACGCCTAATACACATTACCGGTTAGCATATTTCTGTAAAAATAGCACAAAGTCTAGGTATTCGGAATCGTAGTACTAAGTCTAAGAAAGTTTATTCTTTTAGCTCAACAGTATATGTGAAACGGACTTAGATAATTCACATACTAGCACGATTCAAACGATGATCGGTAAAGACACATCAAACTCATTGATGGATGAGGGTTTGCCAAAAATCCTATGAGTATTATGGTTAATTATTCTAATCAGAATGAGAAAATCATAATAAAAATATAATGAGCAAAGAAATATCTTTTATTAATAAAATCGAGTCTGTAGATATAATAATTGCAATCATTCTAGATGAAGCTTATGACTAAAGACTTGTTCTAATTTAGACAACTCCTCTACATAAGCTTGCTCAAGCTCATGCTGCAATTCAGCCTTGAAGGATTCCTTGGTGGCAGCTAATATTTTCGCGGCCTCTTCCTCCATCTTGATTAGCTTCTGTTCTGAGAGTTCCAGCTTTTCTGATATCACGACTCGGGCATGCTCATCATCAGCCCTTGCCAATTCCAAGATGGTCCGAACCTCCTCCTCTGCCTAAAACTCTTGCTTAAGACGCACTATCTTGGCGTCACTTAATGCAAGAGAGGAATCAAGATCATACAAAGCTATCAGCTTCTCAGTAAGGGCTGACCTCATCTGATTTACCCGATCTCGTTACGTTTGGACCTCGAGCCCAGCAGATACTCGGGTATCACGCCATATTTGTAATCAAGACTCCATTCGAGAGGCTATGTAGGCAAAAGCACTTGTAGCTTGAAACTCCTGTAGGTTTTGGAATTTACGTTCCAGTCCGTCCAAGTCGTCAGCAATAGCCTTCGCTAAATCTGGGGATCCTGCATTCTTTATCGAAACTATTCCAAGATCGAGAAACAGCCTGAATTGGTCAAAAGAAAGCCTCTTCTAGAGAAGTTTGTCGATCATTATGCTCACAAAAGAGAAGAAGTGGCTGACTTCCATACAAAGAATGATTTGATCTGATTCATCGTCCGACAGCAGTGCCTTGACGAGATTGTGAAGCTGAGACGAGAGCCCTACGAGGTAGAGAAGAGATAAATATTTTGAAATATAAAATATTTCTAAGTCAAATAACAGCGTGGAACTTACCAATGCTTGCAGAGCTTTCTTCAGTTGAACGCCCCACACTCAGTTCCGCATACACAACCTCATGAACTAGTGGAAGTACTACAGGTGTAACAGCTGTTGAAGTACCAACTTCTTCAGTTGGTCTCATGGCTTGTTCTATAAAGCTTGCACTCACAGTTACGGTGGTCACTACGGTCGTTAGTTCTCAAGCGATGATGAGCTAAGTCTGAGGAACCAATGACTGAGCCTCAATAATAGTCCCTGCTAATAGAAAAAAATCGAGACCATCAGGTTCATCAAACTTTCCGACAAGAGTGGTTGTATTAGTCTCAACGACTGGTCCTACGATTGGAGCTCCCATATGGTTAAGTGAAAAAATAAACAAATAATTATAATAGGGGAATGAAGCACATACCTACAGAGGAACCAGCCTCGATCGCTATCTTGATGGCCTCACGATGAGTTTGTTCTAACAACATGTTGTCAAACAACCTGTCGTCGGATCCAGAAGGGCCTTCGATTTGTTCATGGAGGTGCATCCAACTCTACAATGTCTGTGAGATGCTGGGTTTCTTCCTCGCTGGGACCCTTCATTGGAACATCTACAGAAAAGTATAAGTATAAAGACACAAAGAAGAAAAGTTGAAAATTTATGACAAGTGGAAATTAAACTCACCTCCAGCAGCTACAATAGGTTTCGTTGTCCCAACATTGATGCACACTCCTTGCAATTTTTCTAAAAGAGTAAGAAGCATAGAAATGATTAGCGGACGTATGAATTCTAAATCGTTCAATTCCTATAATTGCCACCTGAAAGGTGTATTATATGTGTTATATGTACGTGGACTCGCGACCCTTTTGGTTGTACCAAGTCCAACACTAGAACCCTTGCCGACTTCAACATTTATACCCACTTTAGCATTCGTGGATTCCTCAACCATGGCTTTATAAGCTTGTTGTGTGAAGCCTAACTCCTCAAAATGGTCAAAATTGGGAGAAGGAGGATCAAACATAATTTCACCTTCGTCATGGCCTCCTAAGAAGGATAAAATTTCCTAAGTCTAAGATTTAACATTCAAGAGAATAGAAGACCGTGAAGAAATAAAGTATTACCTTCTCCACCGGCAGGCACGTCGCTGGCTAGTCCCTTCTTAGAAGTCGACAGCTCGCCCCATCGCTTGTAAGCTAATTTCTTTCGCTTGGCAGGATGAACATGTGGTATCAGAGCCTCATTATCTATGTTTTAGTAAAATCTATAACAAATTTGTTCACCCCCCTCGTCTAGGCTTGTATCTCTGTTTCAACAAGTCGTATTAGAGCTTCATTATCTATCTTTAGGTATCAAAAGTTATGTAGAGACGTTTAGTCTTACCACAGCAATAGCTTTTCCTAAGAGATACACAGCAAACTAACACCCAATCTTCGATGGGACACATTTACAATGCTTATAAGTAAGTATGAAACTTTAAGATGAAGGCATCAGGTGTTAGACCCTAGAGGGGGGGGGGGGTGATTAGGGTCTTATGCTAATCTAATCTGATTAAAAGCCAATTAAAATTACTTAACAAATATATTCTTGCAAGATAGATATACAAGAGGTATAAGCAAGAATAAACAATATGAACAACAAGATATATCCTAACAAAGAGATATAGGTAATGTATGTGCAAGGATATATAAGCTCAATGGTAAACAATCTAAACTAGATAATGGGCAATATAATTAACAAGCAATATACAAAGGCGATATAAGATATAAACATAAAAGTAAGTGCGCCAATGCAATCACAAACAAACAATATGATTACGGAGTTCGGTCCCCACGACCTATGTCTCCGCTCCTCACCTCGAGGAGATCTCCACTATCACAACCGGGTTTTCTACGTTCACCCGAACAACGTTTACACCTCACAATACAATCACTATGTAATCACACCTCACACACACTAAGTGTTGTTCCTAGCCCGTGTCCTCCTCCTCAAGTGCCCGTGTCCTCCTCCTCAAGTGCTCGGTTACAACCTCTCCCTAGGCACGTCAACCGACGCCACTCCTCTTGGATTCGACCCCGTCTCTCACCACACACTTCTCTCGGTGTACAAGTGTATTACAAGTGAATCTCACAATTAGGCTCTAGATAACAAATGATTGTTCTCTCTAACAAGGTGAGAACTCAATTAAGCACAACTCTAAGTCACAAATCCCACAACCCAAAATATACTATGAATGTAAATACTATAAGCTCAATAGGTTGTGTGTGAACAAAGAGAGAAAACAAAATAAACTCAATATAAGATCTAGCTTATGAAATTAAGAACAAAACTTATAAAATGCTAGAATTGAGTTTAAGGAAACTTCTCTATAGATGACAAGAGAGAGGGAGAAGAGTGATTGCTCAAACACCAAATGATGATCTCCACTTGCTCTTGTGAAATTGTCTTCACAAACTAAAACACTCAAATGCTTAAAAGCTTCTTAAACCAAACTTAAACAAACACTAAACAAGTTTAAACCCTTGTTAAAAAAACTTCTTAACTCATGAAAAGAGATCAGCAATTGGGTATTTATACCCACTCAAGATCTCAACAAAAACACCAAACAAAATGACAAAACAGCCCGAGATAAATCAGCTCAGAAATAGCCGTTAGTGTCTAACGGATCTATTGGCGGTCGACCGACAGAACGTTCGGTCGACTGAAAGAAAGAATTCGGTCGACCGACGGAAAATCCGGTCGACCGCGAGCAGGTCTAAAAACAAAGAAACAAGCAGAGACTTCGTCGGTCGACCGGTGCCAAAAAAGGACTTCCCAAATGAAAAATATCATCATTTTGCAAGATTGTCCAAAACACGAAAATGTAAACATGTGAATTTTGACATTTTGGCTAAACCAACTTTTGAGACTTTACAAAATGATTTTATATACTTGAAGAAAGATGTAAACTATTGTTATGAAGTCTATAAACAATGAATGTAGTATTTTATCAAAATACACATATAATGCACTAAAACATGATTTCATTTAACTAACTAAAATTGATATTGATGAAATCATATATATGCATATAAGTATGAAACAAAAATATGTTTTCTAATTATATTCAATTGTTTCATAGTAAAACTTGAAAACTATCAAACCAAAACATATATGTATATATATAACTATATATATACAAAAACCAAAACGTGTATGTGTGTATATGATTGAGCTTAAAGTACTAACACACATAATATAAATTCCTAAACTAAATTACCCAAGCAATGATCTTGATCTTCAATAAGCTTGACTTGGTAATCTCGCGGATGAAGCTTGAACTTGGATCTTGGACATTCCGCCAACCTCCTTTGGGTATGATCGTTGAAGCTCTATTCCATCAATCCTCCAGCAACGTTGTTTGTCTACAAAACATAGGAATACACAAACACTAGACAAACAACATTAGTAGTAAATTGTTTGTAAATCATCATCAAAACAAGAAGGCCAACAATCTCTCCCTTTTTGATGATGACAAACAATTTACGAAAAGAATATATGCAAGAAAGGAAATGAATATATAAATTATAATTCACATGCATATAAACAAGAAGGAATATACATATACTCACAATATTTCTCCCCCTTTGACAACATCAAAAAGGGAACAAATGAATTAACAGAGCGAAAGCTCCCCCTATCAATAAGCATAGGTGAGTACAAAACATAAAAGGATATAGGGATTGCTCCCCCTATCAAAAAGCCATATGGAGAATATGAAATAAGGATCATGGCAAATATGTGAGCAAGCATAAAAGATAAGCTAACAATCACTCACATTCAAGAGATAATGAGAACACATATGAATATATCAATATGAAAAAAATAGTGTCTCATATCAAGGACCATAAAAACCATATGTAAAGATAGATTTATGAAATCAAAAGAAGAGGAAAACATGATAACCATGAAAAAAGTTTTCAAGTGAAAACAAATCACTCAAATGAAATCATAAATCAAGATTTGAGTTCAAAAACAATGTTTGATCAAAAAGAAAAATTTTCTTTACATAACTTGATCAAACCACTCATAGAATACATTATAAAGCACGAATAGATGATCCATTAGCACAAACACATAAATATCATCATATAAGTGAATTATAATGAATTCAAAAGCAACAAATCAAAACATGATTTTTAAGAGAGGCAAAAATTATATCAAGCTCTTGAGCTTGTTCCAACCTATATAATCATTTTAGTGTCCGGTAAACTTGATTTGAGAATAAACACCCAATAAATCCGGGCGGTTATATAAATATAAACCTCTCATCAAAACAAAACTAATAACCATGAAAACAAAAGAATTAAAAAAAAATTGTTTTCATATACAAAAATTTCAAAGCATAATTTTCAAAACCAAGAAAAGAAAAATAAAAACACTAAAATTCTTGGTTTAAAATTATTTTGGCACCCAAGCATTCTTGGTGCCGGATTGGTTAGGGACATGACCCCTATCATTCAAACTCAAAGCCCTAGGGTTATGAACCTTCTTGGGCACATATGGTGCACTAGCACGATCAAAACAATATTCATTCAAATGACCCTTTCGATTGCAATTCGTGCAATGAAAAGAGTGAAAAGATTTGTGTTGACCAAGTGAGCGTGCACGGAAATCATTTGCAACTAAAGATTGTCTTTTAAATTTATTTTGCAAATGAGAAACCTTATTAAACAAAGGTGGTTTACTTGAGAAATTTGGCAAGTTTGAACATTTTTTCAAATCATAACAAAACTTAGCCAAATGACCAAATCTACCACAAATATCACATTCAAACACTTGTGGTCTACTAGAAACATTTGGCAAACGTGATTTTCTTTTCAAATCAAAACAATATTCGGCCAAATGACCAAAACGACCACAAAACTCACATTTGTACATATGGGCATGTTTATGATGATCTATACGTGTGTGTACATGTGAGTGTGATGATGAAGCTTGATGGGATGCACAAACATGATTAATCTTGATGGGTTTTTGTGCATTATAACAAAATCTAGCAAGGTGGCCTTTACGACCGCAATTAGTGCATTTATAGACTTTGTTATACATGTGTGCATAGTGTGTAGGTTTCTTAGAAGAGTTTGCATTAGACTTTGCACACAAGTCCATAAGCTTGTTATGATTATCAATGCATGTGTTTAAGGTTGAATCTAAACAAGATATGCGGTTTTTCACATGATTCAACTCATCATTAGATACAACATCATTGATAATAGAAGTAGAGCATGTATGGTTATTCTTAAAAGAATCAAATTCATTTCTAATGCATTCTACTTCTAGCATGGCATTATTTGCATGAGTTAAGCTAGAAATGGATGAGATCAATTTTTCATTTTCCAAATTTAACATATCATTGTTTTCTTTAAGCATTATATTTTCATTTTCAATGATGTCAAATTTGGACACTAGCTTCTCATGATCGGATTTCAATTCTACATGCTTGCTTTTAAGATCAATAAAATTATTTTGTAATTTTGTATAGGCATGCAATAATTTCTCATATGCACAAGCGAGTTCATTGATGGATATATCACTTTCGGATTCCGAATCGCTTACCACACTAGGGCTATCGCCTAGTGGCCGTGTGCATGATGATGCTCCACACTCACTTGAAGAACAATCCTCCAAACTACGTCGGATTTCCTCCAAGTTGCCTTGATGTGCTTCTATGAATTTCCATAAATTGTAAGCACTATCAAAATGAATAAATTTGTTAGAAAAGGATGAGTCAAAGGCATTAAGCAAATATTCTAACAAAAGTTTGTTCATATTAAACATTTTATTATCATGATTGCTCCACTTAGATTTCTCCAATGTGGGCACAATATAAGCACAATCAATAATTTTCCATAAGTCAATATTTCTAGATTCAACAAATAGTTTAAATCTAGAAGCCCATTGTGCATAGGGAAAATTAATGAATTTAGGAGCAATATTGGATTCATAGCCTAAACAAAATACATTCATATTCAAGATATATATATGAACATATGCAAGCAAGACAAATGCAATCATAACTAGATTAGCACAAAAAGATAACTTGGATCTTTAGCTTAAGGTGGTTAGACCTTAAATCAAAGAGCACCAAGCTCTGATACCAATTGTTAGACCCTAGAGGGGGGTGATTAGGGTTTTATGCTAATCTAATCTGATTAAAAGCCAATTAAAATTACTTAACAAATATATTCTTGCAAGATAGATATACAAGAGGTATAAACAAGAATAAACAATATGAACAACAAGATATATCCTAACAAAGAGATATAGGTAATGAATGTGCAAGGATATATAAGCTCAAGGGTAAACAATCTAAACTAGATAGTGGGCAATATAATCAACAAGCAATATACAAAGGCGATATAAGATATAAACATAAAAGTAAGTGCGACAATGCAATCACAAACAAACAATATGATTACGGAGTTCGGTCCCCACGACCTACGTCTTCGCTCCTCACCTCGAGAAAATCTCCACTATCACAACCGGGTTTTCTACGTTCTCCCGAATAACGTTTACACCTCACAATACAATCACTATGCAATCACACCTCACACACTAAGTGTTGGTCCTAGCCCGTGTCCTCCTCCTCAAATGCTTGGTTACAACCTCTCCCTAGGCACGTCAACCGACGCCACTCCTCTTGGATTCGACCCCGTCTCTCACCACACACTTCTCTCGGTGTACAAGTGTATTACAAGTGAATCTCACAATTAGGATCAAGATAACAAATGATTGTTCTCTCTAACAATGTGAGAACTCAATTAAGCACAACTCTAAGTCACAAACCCTACAACCCAAAATATACTATGAATGTAAATACTATAAGCTCAATAGGTTGTGTGTGAACAAAGAGAGAAAACAAAATAAACTCAATATAAGATCTAGCTTATGAAATTAAGAACAAAACTTATAAAATGCTAGAATTGAGTTGAAGGAAACTTCTCTATAGATGACAAGAGAGAGGGAGAAGAGTGATTGCTCAAACACCAAATGATGATCTCCACTTGCTCTTGTGAAATTGTCTTCACAAACCAAAACACTCAAATGCTTAAAAGCTTCTTAAACCAAACTTAAACAAACACTAAACAAGTTTAAACCCTTGTTTAAAAACTTCTTAGCTAAGTGAAAAGAGATCAGCAATGGGGTATTTATACCCACTTGAAATCTCAGCCAAAACCCCAAAACTGAAAGACCAAAAAGCCCCCGAAAAATCAGCTCAGAAATAGCCGTTAGAACCAACGGCTCTATTGGCGGTCGACAGAAAATTCTGTCGGTCGACCGATGGAGAATTTCGGTCGACCGAAGGAAAAATCCGGTCGACCTTAAAACCCTGTTTAAAAATATCAAATAAATTCCAAAAAATGTAAAACTTTGGGGAATGATTGTAGACATGATAATAAACATGCTACAACGAAAATGTAAACATGTGAATTTTGACATTTTGGCTAAACCAACTTTTGAGACTTTACAAAATGATTTTATAGACTTGAAGAAAGATGTAAACTATTGTTATGAAGTCTATAAACAATGAATGTAGTATTTTATCAAAATACACATATAATGCACTAAAACATGATTTCATTTAACTAACTAAAATTGATATTGATGAAATCATATATATGCATATGAGTATGAAACAAAAATATGTTTTCTAATTATATTCAATTGTTTCATAGTAAAACTTGAAAACTATCAAACCAAAACATATATGTATATATATAACTATATATATACAAAAACCAAAACGTGTATGTGTGTATATGATTGAGCTTAAAGTACTAACACACATAATATAAATTCCTAAACTAAATTACCCAAGCAATGATCTTGATCTTCAATAAGCTTGACTTGGTAATCTCGCGGATGAAGCTTGAACTTGGATCTTGAACTTTGAATAGCAAGGCTTCACCGACATTCCGCCAACCTCCTTTGGGTATGATCGTTGAAGCTCTATTCCATCAATCCTCCAGCAACGTTGTTTGTCTACAAAACATAGGAATACACAAACACTAGACAAACAACATTAGTAGTAAATTGTTTGTAAATCATCATCAAAACAAGAAGGCCAACATCGGGAATATCCAAGATTTTTTCACCTGATTCACTAACATTTTGAGCAAATGTAATGCTTTTGGAAAAGAGTATGACAGCAATGAGTTGTATAGAAAAATTCTTTATTTTCTTTTTAGGGATTAGGAACCAAAGGTAATGACAATTAAAGAATTATAAAATTTCTCAAATTTAACTTTTGAATATCTTGTCGGTAATTTTCTCAGTATAAAGTTTGATTAAAAGAAAGAAAATGTACTTTTGAAGATGGTTTTTAAAAAAATTATTAGCCCTGAAAGCTAAAAAGGAGAAATCCCGATTCAAGCATAAGAAAGAGTCAAGATCAAGCTCTTAGGATGAAAATAGTAATGTTGATCAAATGATTAAAGGCTATGAATCCTTCGTCAAATCAAAGGATGGTTAGAAATTCCTATAAAACAAATGGGATCACTACACAAGTAAGGTAAATAAATATAATCCTAGTAATTTTAATACTCAACCAATTTATTTTCGGTGCAGGAAAACCAATCACTTAAGGAAGGATTGCCCACTAAACAAAATTATTATAGAAGGAAGGGAAAAAGTTTCAAAGTGCCTACATGGGACGAGTCGGAGTACACCTTGAGTGATGATGATAAAAGAGAACTAATCATCACATTTTATTACACATTCATACCCTCATCATTTATTTTATTTTGAATAAAATATTTACTAATAAGTGTTTTTATCTTAATTTACAGGTTAATAAAGATATAATGAATAAGAGCCTAAAAG
Source organism: Asparagus officinalis (assembly GCF_001876935.1). NCBI lineage: Eukaryota > Viridiplantae > Streptophyta > Magnoliopsida > Asparagales > Asparagaceae > Asparagus > Asparagus officinalis. The sequence goes on along the minus strand of NW_017972984.1, from coordinate 17,680 downwards.
AATTCAATTCCCCTAATTTTCTACCTTATATTGAAGCTTTTATTGAAGCCTAAAATCAAGCCAAGCGGTTCATAGAAACCTAAAGAGTCCAAGAATTTTATCCAAAATTAGAATAAAAAAGTATTGGTATAAGTATTGATACTAGTATTAATACCTGTATCGATACTAGTATTGATATCAGGATCGATACATATCTTGATAGAGGTATCTAACCAGTATCGATACCTAGTAAACAGTTAAAAATTAAATGCTGAAATAGCTACAGATTTGCTTCCAAGGGGCCAACCCCTTACAATATAAGTTTTTATTTTTTTTCTTTTAGTTTCTTATTTTATATATTTATGTTTTAGGATTTTATTTTCTCTTTATTTTTATGTTGATAGATTTATTTCATGTCTTGTAGTTTAGATTTACTTTCATGCTCTTTTATTTTTGGTTTTTATTTTTCATACTTTGTAGAATTTAATTTCGTGCTTTGTCTTTGGTAGTGCAGATCTACTTTTGCACTCTTTTATTTTTGTCAGTCAGATGTTCATTATGCTCATAGTTTAGGGTTTTATTTCCTTATTCTTGTTCTTATTTTTGTAGTTAGTGTTTTACTTTTCTTGTAATTTAGATATCTCACTTTTTTGCTTTCTAGTATATATTTTATTTTTTAATTTTATTTTATAAAATGAATAACTAAATCTTGTAGGAATTCTAGAATTGTACGAAACTAGTTTAATTTCTTTTATGATTCATGGATTGCTCTTTTTGTACTTAAAATGATCATATTTAGGATAATCATCTGGAGAACTAATTAGTGGAATAAGAATTTGATGATCTATACTTATGAATTCTAAAATTATTATCAAGTTGTTATTTTTCATAAATAAAAATTTTACTTAGATGATAATTTAATAGGTTATACCTTTTTTAAGTGGTTTGATAGTCTGTGCTTAGTAAATCTAAAGTAAAATGTGATAAAAAGAATAGTTTATATTTGCTAAATAAAAATAACTACTAGATTCAATTCTAGATTCCTATCTTCTTTACTTAATTTTCTTCATCTTTTACTTATTTTGATTTTCATCTTTTTTATTATGTTTTCTCTTCTTGATTTTATTTTTTTTATTTTCTTTATTTCTCCTCCTTGTTTAGTCTTTGTTTTTTTAGTTTGTTTACTCTCTATATCACTTTCACTTTTACTTTCACTTGATTATGCACTTGAAATCTTGACACTATGTTCACAACACATCATGTTTTTGGTTGCATTACTAGGGAAGATACTTATAATTAGGATATTTCTATTTTGATTCTTTAATTTGCATGTTTAAGCATGAAGGATTGACTAGAATATTGAAGATTTTGTTAAAAAAGTAAGTTCTTTTTCTAGTATTTTTAATTTCACTCTCTCATTTAGGCTCTCCGCATTAGAGACAATTAGAAACTTAAAAAAATTTCTCTTGTCAACCCTAATAAAATTTACTCTCCACTTGAACAACTACTAATAAGTTTGATCTCTTTCTCATATTACTTAATTGTTAACTCTAATTAAAAAAGTGTCTTTTTTGCATCCTTTTGTTTTTAATTCCTAGGGTTTGCATTACATATAGTTAGTTGGAATTCACCCATGTAATTTGAGCATTTTGATTTAACACTGACTTGAAAATACACTTATGGGCAAAACCCATATTCAAGATAAGGTGTGGGATTTCCATCATCTTTTCCTTAGCCCACAACTCACTAATTCCTCACTACACAAACCCAAGCCATTTACTCTTTAGACGTTGGCCCCTAAGAACTCGACCTCATTAAGGAACAAGAAATTTCTAAGTGAACTGGTTTAAGTTAACTTAAATTAGTTGGTATCTAAAGCAAGGTTTAGGAGTTGCATATGACACTCCATAAGGAAAGAGATACTTTATTGGTTCTTCACCTCCCTCTTGTACTATTCTTATCTTGCTAACTGACCAACTAAACTTTAATCTTTTCATTCAAGGATTTTTTACTTAGGAGCTAGTCTACTTGAGCCTAGGCTTAACCCCAAAGTTAGGAGTATTATTGAAAATAAAGAAAATATGTTGTATAATGCTTGACCTCTTGCTAAGGGTTAAGGAAAAATGCAAAAACCATAATGCATAAAATAGGTTATATTATTTATTAATTATTTAGATATTTTATAAATACTAACAACTCATTATAACTTTAATAATTAGAATCATATTACGTTTCAAACATACCATCACAATTATCAAGTATAAAAATATAGTGTCACAAATTTTTATCAAAAGTTGGTCATATATGACTAACAATCATCCCAAAAAGCGTCATCAAATGATCAAATACATTAACGTTGTCAAGTTTAAGGCAATAAAAATAAGTCTAAAATAAACCAAATAGTTTAAACTCTCAAGTTATTAACATTATAAAAATATTCTAATTCCTATCACGTTCACTAAATCAACCAAACTAAACATTGACTATGTTAACAATAGTAAGAAATTATATACAGAGATTTTGTGCGATGTTAATTTGACAAAATTTAGTATTAGCTGAATAATAAAACTAATCAAAATCAAGAAATAACTAAACACAATTATCTCTCTAACACAATTAACCTACTAATTAATTATTATACTCTAATTCATGTGGTCGATTTCAAAAAAATTATGTTGAATGGTAAAGTAATGGAGCGACAAGTTTGATGTGATTTAGAGTAAATTAGCAATTTAAAATAATGGAATATGGAAGATAATTTTAAAATCACTATTTATTTAAGGATATAATGTGAGATGCCCAATTCATACCTGGAAAAATAATAATAATTTACCTCAGCTAAGTCACTGAAGCAGGGGATAGTAGATAGAGTTTCAGTGGAGGTAAAAAGTTAAGGTTTGGGTTAGAGGAGGTAAAGAGATCGTATATTCGTAAGAAGAGAATAGGATGATCAGGACTAAAAGGGGTAGGTTTTAAATGATTTGGATGGTGAAGATACATCCATGCATCCTAATTAGAGATGTAATTTAACCTAAAAGAACTCATGTTGTTATATAATGTAACGCACATTTAACGCAATATAACATATTTTTTTGGGTTAAATAGTTTTAGCGTTAAATGAGTGTGTTACGTAACAAGAGGGCACCATTAAGTTATAAAACAAGTTATAACAGGTTATATAACGGGGTTTTTTTTCAACTATGGTTAGGGGTGATTGTTTTAAGTGATTGCTCTTAATTTGCTTACTTAGGTTTCTCTTTTATCCTTCTCCTTTTTCTCACTAATCTATTGAGTCTTTTAGCTTTTCCCAAAAAATAATATTTAACTTTTACTTTTCTTAGATCTTTTCCTAACTTCCTTTTGAAGGATAAAAATTTCAAAATGAATTTATTTTGGTGTGTGCAAGTCGACTAATTCATGTTGAACTAATTTTTAAAAGCAAATAAATGAAATATTCTAACCCATCCATTCTTGAAGACATGTGTTATTCCACTAGGAATGCAATCATGTCTTGTGTTATGCTACCTAATATTAATGGAGCTAATTTTAAGCTTAGACCATACTTTATAAATATGCTTTTCAAATTCTTAGAAAATGAATCTGAAGATACTTACATTTTTATATACGAGTTTAACAAAATTTGTCTTATGATTAAGATTAGGAAATTATCTGAGGATGCGATCAAGCTTAGATTTATCACATTTCCTCTTAAAGATAAGGCTAAGAAGTGGCTGTATAGCTTACCCACAATTTCTATTTTAACGTAGGAAAAATTTGTTGCTATTAACCTAAAGAATGTTTTCCTAATTCATAAAGCGATAAAGCTTGGAAGCAGCTTTTAGAATTTCAAGATAGTCCTAGGGGAGCTATTCTAGAAATATCTTGATAGGTTTAAGGATATTCTTATCAGATATCATGACTATAGTTAGAATATCTGATATTCTCACCATAGTCTAGAAAAGTGGCAATATGTCAAATCATCTATGAAGGATTGACATCCTTAGAATCTATGTGACAACGAAATTTCATAAAGAAAAATGCTGATGAAGCTTAAAAATTCTTAGAGAATTTATCTAAAAAATCATGCACTGGAACATTGTGATAAAAAGTTTCATCAGTTCCCCTAACCAAATCTAGTGCTCCTTTCTTAGAGTCAAACATAGCCTCTGAAGCAAAGATGACTACAATTCTAGATTAGAGGCCCTAGAAATCAAGAGCGAGCCCCACCTCAAATAAATTAATTTTTTGCCCTAGGATGTCATAACTAGCTATGTCGAACTCATGTTTTAGAGGAGTGCCCTCTCTTAGGAAATAATCAAAGAACGAGCATCAGCCCAAATCAATCAAGTTTCTGCCCTAGGATATCATAACTACCTATCTCGAACTCATATTCTAGAGGAATGTCCTCTCTTAGGAAATGATTAGGTAAACACTACATTTTAATATCTTGTGAATGATCTGTTTTTTGCAATCTATAACTCAGGTTAGAGAAATCATCCAAATTTTGCATTGAACTAGGGAAGTTTCTTCAAAAATGAGATCACTCCCTCTTTAACATTTTCTAGAGAAAATACAGTTCCATTTAATACACGAAATAACTTTTTATAGTCCAATCCTGTATACTAAAATCTGATACGGGTGTATCTTCTGTGATGCCCCCGGTTTCACACAAGGCTATAGTCTAAGGTGAACCCAAAGATGTCAAACCTACCATGCACCCACACTGTGCATAAACATGTTTCACCAGTCACAGCAATATCCTCTAGTGGAATCAAATAGAAGTGCAGGTACAAAACAAGCAAAATAAGGGAATAAATATAATAGACATGATATGAAAACGATATCTCATAAATAAAAAGAATCATGTATCAACTGTAATACATCCGATAATTGAAACAATGAGAATGTCAACATAAATCAACTAGAATCACACTAAGGCTTACTGCCTTTACAAAATGAGAATGAAACTCTAATGTATGAATAAAACATAAAATCTACTGTAGAGCCTCTAAAAATTCATGTGACGGCGACTATGCAAGAACTCCGTCATCCTACGGCCATCCGTATCTCTGTACTGCCTGAAAGAAGAGAAAATAAAAAAAAAACCACATAAAGAGCGTCAGAGCGCTACAACAAGATCACCTCCATCCGCCCCCAGAGAAAGAGCTACTAGATGGAGTGTAGGCTCTATCCATAAGCATAGGCTATCTAGATTTATTTTTCCTTTATCTAAGTGGAATTAACATTTAGAAACCCACAACACGAGACATAGTACGTCGAATGAAATAATCCAAATAAGGAAACCCTAATGTATATACCATTGTCTTAAATTGCAGATATCTAAACATTAATACCGAACTAATAATAGACAATCTAATGAAATCAACAATTAGAAATCCATAACACGAGACTGGTTCATTGAGTGAAATAATCTAAACAAGGAAACCCTCATGTATATACCATTGTCTCAAATTGTGAATCGCTAATCATTGATCCCAACTAACAAGTAAAGAAAGCAGTAAAGGAAATGAAAACATCAATACATAGTATTTATAATATTTTCCACCATCACTAGGAAGATAGAATAAATACCAAAATATATAATCCGTATACTTTCAAGGACAAGTATTTCAGTCCTATAGCTCAAAGATGTGCCATATTCATAACTAACATCCGACCAATGACTCAATCAAAAAAATCTCAAAGTAACGGACTATCCTGTAAGTGGACTACTATACAAAGTATCCAAAACCGACTCAATGGCCTGTACATGTGGAATATCGACACACTACCTCATGTAGTACTGAACTGAGCTCATCAACGATATCCATCTCATGTATACACTATGTATATCTAGTATGTCAACGCACTATCTTATATAGTACTGAGCTGTACTCATCAATGACATCCAACTTGTGTATGAACAATCTCTAACTCAACTGTATTCGACCCAACACTTATCTTAATTCCCTTAAGGATACTCATGTATGTGCACTGATATTGTACTTGTGTATTCGTGAAATTATGTGTAAGAAAGTACGGCTCGAACCCTACAACCATACCTCAAATAGATACAAAACAAAACTCAGGCAACAGCCTTAGTAGTCGGCTACAAGACTTGGTAGTCGACTACTCTTAGTCTATCCAGACTCTTGTGAAAACAAAAGTGTTAGTATCGACTACTAGGAACGATAGTCGACTACATTGCCAAAACTCAGTATCTGTATATTAAATTTTAACATAGAGTTGTCGACTACTAAGCTTAGTAGTCGACTACACTGTATTTACACGAATTCTAACGTGCACTAAGTAGGAAACTAACTGATTAACATGCACTTATGATGTATTAAATAGAAATTTAACATGATGTACATGCATATAAAGAACATATATTAACTTGAGACATGGAACATCAAAATTAACTTAATCTAATAGGGTTTAGCATCTAGGTACATCATTTTCTTCCATTAATTATATAGGAAACAACATGATAGTTATAACGAAAAATGAAAACTACACATGAACATCAAAAAATTCGTCTTAAATCTGATTACAAGTCCTAGATGTCACAAACCTAGGGTTTAAACATGATTAACTTACACGCAAACTCAATTAATATTAAAACTAGGGTTTAAACATGATTAGAACATGATTAATAAGTTAAAAAAATTTTAATAACCCTAATGATCATGATCATGTTACTAACATAAACAGTAAGAAACATCAGATTTATCAAGTGTTAAAGATCTATTATCAAAAACCTACCTTTTATCTCATGAAAAATAAGCATAAACATGCTAAACATTGAAATAAACTCATTAAATCTTTAAATTTATTAAGGGTGCAGGTTTGGTTGAAGATGATCTTACCTCAGAGTACTGTTGAACTCCTCAACCATGTGTATGCACGATTCACTTCAACCACGATCACCAAACTCTACCTTCCTCTCGACAAATGCCTCGAAACTTTTCTAAAACTTATAATTAGGATTAGGGTTTAAGGAGGAAGGTGACCGGAGTAATCTCACATGAAAGAGGGTAAAAGGGCTTTAAAACGAGTATATATATGTATATATACAACTAGGTTCGAATCAAAACGAATCCGACCCGAAATCTGAAAGAAAAACTAGAAACAGCCCCGATAGTCGACTACTACTCAGTGTAGTAGTCTACTAAGATGGTTAGTCGACTACTATGAGTAGTAGTCGACTACTAACTGCCCTGAAACAGGTTTGTACATGTTTTCATGCATGTTTGCCATCTATACTCACATATATATATTGGATTTATCTCAAGTCAATCCCTAGCATACTCAAATATCAATATATGTTATTTATCACTATATAACATATTTATTATTATTTATCATAATATATTCAAATTTACGGGGTTTTACATTCTTCCCCCCTTAAAAGAATTTCATCCCTGAAATTTCGTAATCATATCTTAGGGATTAATAATATGAGAAAAGCAACAAGAGAGAATAATCCAGACAAGGAAACTCTCCCATACATATCTCATACCTTTAATCCCTAGATATGAAACATATCAATATTTACACTTAACCATCTCAAATGTGAATACTCACACTTAACTCCTAACTAAGCAAAACTAGTACGTCGAGCAAAAATTCCAAACAAGGAACCCTCTATATATATATACCATGTGTTCCGAATGATTAGGATCTAAGTGTTAATACCCTCATTCTAGCATTAAATATAAATATGACCATATAACCCAATCATAAACAAAAGAAAATCATAATCAATTAGTTTACTTGCTCAAACAGGTACGGGTAGTCGCGACGCTTATCCTCTTCGCACTCCCAAGAAGCCTCCTCAGCTCCTTTCCGATTCCATTGAACTTTTACTAGAGGAATCACCTTGTTTCTAAGTCTTTTGTCCTCCTTGGCAAGAATACACTTAGGAATCTCAATAGTAGTCAAATTATCTTGAATTTCAATCTCTGGCGTGTCTAACACTCGCTACTGCTCCTCGTCGCGTAGATGTTTATTAACTATCGAAACATGAAAGACATCGTGTATACTCGACATCGATGTTGGAAGGTCTAGCCGATATGAGACGGCTCCAATGCACTCCACTATCCTGAATGGACCAATATACCTCAGGACAAGCTTTCCTCGTCTACCAAATTGCTAAACTCCTTTCATTGGTGATACTTTTAACAATACATAGTTCCTAACTTGGAACTCTAGCAGTCGTCGTCTCTAATCTGCATAACTCTTCTAACGACTCTGCGTTGCAGAAATGTTCTCCCGAATCACTGCCACCTTCTCTGTGGACTGTCTCACTAACTCTGGGTCAAAGCAATAGGCTGTTCTCTGGCTCTGCCTAGTAAATAGACAATCTACAAGGTCTCCCGTATAATGCCTCATACGGTATCATACCAATAGTCGTTTGATAAGTATTGTTATAAGCGAACTCAATCAGTGGAATGTGGTCCTCCTAGTTGCCCTGAAAATCTATAACACAAGTTCGCAATATGTCCTTCAAGACTTAGTTGACTCTCTCTGTTTGTCCATTTGTCTATGGGTGGAAGACACTAGAATACGATAACGGGCTACCGAAAGAATTCTGAAAGCTCTTACAAAGTGTGAAGTGATAACTGAGCCTCAGTATGATGCAATCATCTCTGGAACTCTGTGCAATCTCACGATCTCCTGGATAAATATCCTCGCATAAGTCCCGGCTTTATAGGTTGCCTTTACTGGTATAAAATATACTGACTTCATCTACCGATCAACTATCACCCAAACTGAATCATTCCCCTTCTTCGATCTCGAAAATCCTATAATGGAGTCCATAGAAATATCTGCCCATTTCCACTCCAGAATGGGTAAAAGCTGTAGGGTTCCTTTTGGTCTCTGGTGTTCTGCCTTTACTTGTTGGTAGGTAAAGCACTTAGCAACATACTCAGCAATCTCCCTACGTATGCCACTCCGTCAAAAGTACCTCTTCAGGTCCTTGTACATTTTAGTTGTGCCAGGATGCACTGTGTATCGGGTGTGATGTGCCTCATCAAATAAGTTTTTCTTCAACTGAAAACTTTTCGGCATCACCAATTAGCCCTTCATTCGAAGTCCTCCGTCCGTTCCAATGGTCCAATTAGCCTTTGGCTCTTTAGAAATCTCCTCCTTTCGGATTTGAATCCAAGATGACTGCGCTGACAAAGTTTCCAAAAATACGCTACTCCTATTGATCTCTGGCCTAAAGTCAAACTAGCTAAGGGTGTGAAGATCTCAATACAACGAGCACCTCAAAGTCGCAATCCGTTGATGAGCTTCCTGCTCAATGCTTCTCCTACTACGTTCGCCTTCCCCGGATGGTACCGAATCACGAAGTCATAATCCTAAATAAATTCAACCCTTCGTTACTGTCTTTGATTTAGTTCTTTCTGAAAGAAGAGGTAATTTAAATTCTGATGATCTGTAAATAGCACGAACTGTACTCCATACAGATAGTGCCTCCATGTCTTAAGTGCGAAGATCATTACTGCTAGCTTCAAGTTGTGCGTGGGATAATTATGTTCATGAGTCCTCAACTACCTCGAAATGTAGGCCACCACTCTTTGGGTCTACATCAAAACACCTCTAAGACCTGACAATGATACATCCATGTAGACAACAAAAGTTTTATCACTGTTCGGAATGATCAACACCGACGCTGTAGTCAACTTAGCATTCAAACTCTCAAAGCCTTTCTAGCACTCTGTGCCCCAAACAAACTGTATATCCTTCTTTGTAAGGTGTGTGAGTGGCATTACAATCTTTGAAAAGTCCTGAATAAACTTCCTGCAATAGCCAGCCAAACCCAAGAAACTATGAATATCTGAAACCGTCTTCGGCGACTCCCAATCCAGTACTGTCTCAACTTTAGCTAGATCAACTGCAATGCCCTATCTGCTGATAACGTGGCCTAAAAATCTAACCTTAGATAGCCAAAACACGTACTTGTTGTACTTGGTGTATAACTGATGCTCTCATAAAGTCTACAAAGCCAATCAAAGATGCCGCTCGTGCTCTACCTCCGATCTCGAATATATATGGATTTTGTCGATAAAAACGATCACGAACTAGTCCAAGTTTGGACAAAAATCCCGGTTCATCAAATTCTTGAATACCGCGGGTGTATTGATCAGCCCATATGGCATGACAAGGAACTCGAAGGATCCATATCGAGTCAAAAAGGTGGTATTAAGAATATCCATCTTCTAAACTCACAACTGATAATAGGCAAAATGAAGATCAATCTTCAAGAAATACTATGTTCCCTGTAGCTGGTCGAACAATCATCAATCCTCGAAAATGGATACCTATTCCGGATAGTGACCTTGTTCAACTCACGATAATTTATGTATAACCACATACTACTATCCTTCTTCTTCACGAAAAGGACCGACGCTCCCCACAGAGAATGACTCCAATGAATTAAACCCTAAGATAGAAACTCATCTAACTAGATCTGGAGCTCCCTCATCTCAACAGGCACCATACGATAAGGTGCTCGGGATATCGGTGTTGTGCCTGGCTACAACTCTATGCAAAACTCAAACTCGACCTCTCTCCTTGGAGGTATTTTTGGTATGTCTTGGAAGACATCCTAATAATCTGAGACCACTAGGTTCTCGCTAAAATTGGCACCCCAATCCCTCATCATCACTTCCTCGACATATGCTAGAAATGATTCTGCAAACTAGTTGCCTCGTCAGGTCGCTACTACTAACTTAGACCCATCAAATGTTTGCATGCTGACTGCCTTCGCAAAATAGTCGATACTCATATGGTAGGAAGATAGCTAATCCATACCTAGGATAACATCAAACTCGGACATACGCAGGACGATCAAATCAATCCTAAATTCGGAATCATCTAACCTGATGATACATCTCCTAAAAATATTCTCTAAGAGGGACACATCTCCTAAAGGAGTAGATACAGATAAAGGGATATCTAAAGGCTGCGCTATAGGATGAAGTCTAATCATAAAATCATGGGAGATGAAAGAATGCAAAACGCCTAAAGCAAAAAGAATACGGGCTGGAAAGGAGTTCATAAGGAATGTACCTCCACCATGGCCCCGCTCGCACCATGATCGTGAGAAACAACTGCATACTGCTGGACTTCTGGTAGAGAAACATATGGGACTATCTGTCCCTTAGAAATCTCCTGGATGGTTTGAATCTGGCCTGTTGGTCCCTCAATCCTCGGGATGGAAGGTGGTGCCTCTATCCTCTACTGTTGCTGGTGGTGCTGGCCATAACCATGACCCTGAAACTGCTGATCCTGATCATGGTTTTGCTACTGACAGTATCCTCATCCCTAATGCTAGCCTGACCTCTACTCTACTGGCCTCTTGCGGGTGCACTACGACAATCCCTAGCCTTATAGCCCATCTTGTTGCAGTTATAACATGCACCCTAAATCCTGCACTGTTGTGGTACTGTCGAACCATGTTATGCTTATTTCTTATACTGATGATGAAATCCCTTACCCCACTGCTGGGGTCCTCCAGATCCATCAAAAGGTCTCTTGCCCTTGCCCTTGTCATTCTGTTGTCCTGGCTTAGCGTTACCCTCTTTGCTCTTCTGAAACATCGCAGTCTCATTTCCTATGAAATGGCTACATCGGCCACCTTCCGTACTGAATGAAATCACCTAGATACGAGATATCGACGTAGACTCGGGCGAAGTCCCATCAAAAACATCTGAGCATGTCGTTCATTAGTATGCCACATGCTCGTGAATCTGAGTAAGCCCATGAATTTACTCTTATAAACTGACACTGACATGTCTCCCTGCTCTAGCCGGGCTAGCTCCAATACCTTTTCGGCTTTCGCTACATCCAACACATACTACTTATCAAAGAAGTACACAAAAGTCTCCTATGAAATCATTATCCTCGGCTCCAGACTAAACCGAAGTCGATACCACCCTGCTGCATCACCCTTGAGGCTAAAAGCTACTAACCTCTGCTTCTGCACAGTATCCACATTAAGCATATCCAAGATGTTACTCACATTCTCCTTCCACTTATCTGCCACAATAGAATCTGACGTGTCGTAAAACTCTAGTGCCTTTAAGTTTTGGTATCTCTCAAAAAAATGGAGCCATGCCTCCTGCTCAGCTACTCCCTCTACAACTAGTGGTGGTGATGTAGCTATTGGCATCTCTTCTGGTGTTTCCTCCTCAATAGGTGCCTCATACGGAGCCAGATTTGCCAATTGCTCCTCTATTGCTGCTTGCCGAACTGCTAATGGTGCTATGAAATCGACTAGATACTACATATCCTGCTACGGCTCGAGCTCTGTATCAACTTGCCCAGCTCCATGAGCACGGGTACCTCTGCGACCACGTCTTCTTCCTGACATCTATATGTTTTGAAGTAGAGCTTGTTAGACACATTATATAGGATCTCAAGCATAAAGATAAATATATATCAATAGAAAAATATTAACACTTATCATTCATGCAAATATTTTTCAATCAAAATAAGATCAGTTGTAATAAAAAAATTTGTAATTTTTGAGTATACGTATATAACGTCCTTACTCATTCTAGGAATTCCTAGCGAACTCTATACATGATCCCTAGGAATCCACAACTCAATACAAGAATGATCCTAAGAATGCTAGAACTAGAGCTCTGATACTAACTATGACACCCCCGGTTTCACACAAGGCTGCAATCCAAGATAAACTCAGAAATGTTAAACCTGCCATGCACACACATTACGCATAAACATGTTTCACCAATCACAACAATATCCTCTAGTGGAATAAAATAGAAGTGCAGGTACAAAACATGCAAAATAAGAGAATAAATGTAATAGACATGATATGGAAAAGATATCTCACAAATAAAAAAATCATGTCTCAACTGTAATACATCCGATAACTGAAACAATGAGAATGTCAACATGAATCAACTAGAATCGTACTAAGGCACACTGCCTTTACAAAATGAGAATTAAAATATAATGTCTGAATAAAACATAAAATCTACTATGGAGTCTCTAAAAAGTCATGTGACGGCGACTATGCAAAGAACTTCGTCATCCTGCGGCTCTCTGTATCTCTGTACCGCCTGAAAGAAGAGAAAACAACAAAAAGAACCACATAAAGAGCATCAGAACGTTACAGCAAGATCACCTCCATCCGCCCCTAGGGGAAGGACTGCTAGATGGAGTGGAGGATCTATCTATTAGCATAGTCTATCTAGATTCATTTTTCCTGTATCTAAGTGGAATTAACATTTACAAACCTACAACAATAGACCTAGTACGTCGAGCAAAATAATCCAAATAAGGAAACTTTCATGTATATACCATCGTCTCAAATTATAGATATCTAAACATTAATACCGAACTAAGAATAAATAATCTATTGAAATTAACAATTAGAAATCCATAACACGAGACTGGTACGTTGCGTGAAATAATCCAAACACGAAAACCTTCATGTATATATCATTGTCTCAAATTGTGAATCACTAATCATTGTAGGCGTATAAAATTGCTTATAGGTCCCTTAGCACAGCTCGGCATAAACCGACGAACCAACGAGGAGACAAAGTTGACGAATCGCACGCAAGCAACGGAATACATCCATTCGCGTGTAGAACCAAGCCAAGGGTTCGAAGAGTCAACGAGTCATCCAACCAAGGGCAGACTCGGACGAATCACGATTGAATCAAGATCAGTTTCGGACTCGAACTCAGAAGTGGATTTACTGCCTAATCAGGAATCGGATCTACTGCCAAATCAAATCAACAAATCAGAGTCCGAATCAACCACGAAACCGAACAAAACAACAAAACCCAACACCTAAGGGGGGGGGGGCTCGGCCAAAGCGAGCCACCCATAGCGTGGCCTCGGCCAAAGCCGAGCCACCCGTGGTGCGCTCGGCCAAGACCGACCACCCAGGCTGGCTCGGCCAGTGCCGCGCCACCCCTGGGTGGCCCGACCCAGACTGTGCACGGAAACAGGTTCAGAGAGCCTATAAATAGCCTCCCTTTGTTCATTTTGAAAGGTTGCGAAACGTTTGAGAGCCGAAAACTCTACGAATTGAAGAGCGAGCTTCGGAGTTTGAAGACTTTGAGCGACTTGAAGATTCAGATCTATTTCGGCGAGCATTACAAAAAGGCAGTGAGTTTCGAGAGAGGTAAAGATCAGTATCTGAGATCTACACGAGATCCAAAACTCCGGATCAAAGCTTGCGCCTTTCGATCCAGAGTATATAAGGGCGATTCCTTGGTGAATTAATCCCACGCCTTATTATTTCCTGTGTGCTGAAAAAATACCCGTCGGAATCGTGTAGATCCGACCTGCGATTAAAGCGCGCGTCGTCAAGGATTACCCGGCTTGGCCAAAAAGCCCACACAAGCAAAGAGACCGCATAACAGGATCTTGCGATTGTTCTAAAGGAGTTGTAAAAGGAAAGTTGTAATTTTTCTTTTTTCTTTGATTTCTTGTAAACCGGATCTTATAAAAAGACCGGATCTTTGTAATTGATAAACTATTACAAGAATTTGCAATGGAATCAATGATGAAGAAAGCAACAATTTTCACCGCGAACAATCTGGCGACCACAGTGGGAGCCGCCGATCTCGCTGCCGAGATCGTCACGTCGCAGCCGCGAATCTCAATCCCGGTCATGGAGGAGGTCTAGTATGAATTCGACCAGGCCAAGTTCGAGGAGTACCTTTCATCCTCGTCCGGATCTACCTCCCCCCGCAAGTTCAAGAAGCTCTCCTCCAGGAGAAAAGCTCGTTGGTTCGAAGAAGTTCAGAATACCAACGGCGCTCTCACCCCAGCTGACGCCAAAGTTGCGTCGGGTGAAGTTCCACCGACCTCCAACGAGGTCAAACCTATTCTTGCCGACGCCTCTACTATTCAGGGCGTTGTGACTCTCTTAAAGAGAGCCCGCCAGAGGCGACGTCAGCGCCTTGCGCGACAACTCGCTAAGGCGATGGAGTCTACGAACGGAGTCCGCTACAACGCGGATCTGACGAATAGGAGAGGCAAACAGCCTCAACAACTGAAGAATGACGGTTCCTTCAAGCCGCCGACGAACGAATGGATCCGGGTCAAACGGAACCGTTCGACACTCGAAGAGCGGATTCACAAACACCGCGCATTGCTTGCACAAGCAAAAATCCTTGTGCAGAAGGCCGAGGAGTTGAAGAAAGGAAGAGTGGCCAAGAAGCCGCCATCAACCCGCCAAGTGTGGAGGCCGAAGCAACCTCCAACCAAAGTTCAACCTCCGGTGAATCAACCAAAGTCGCCGGTAATCCCAATAGCTTCTCCGGGAGATCATACAGAATCATCCCGAAGGAAAAAGTCAGTCTTGGAGCACCTCGGTCCAATTCCCGACGAGAGAGGCAAAGCTCCTGTTCAAGATCGTTTGGGCCCGATGAAGAAGCCCCGGACGACGCAACATGCTGGGGGTCGCCGTCACCTCCAACATGACAAAGAGACCAAGGCAGTCATGCGCACCAACTTGCGCATTGAAGTCCAGGAGCCCGCCGAGAACTCACGCCCAAAAAGGCATGTATCGAGGCGCGTGACTTTCGAAAGCCCAGACGAGTTATACTATCGTGCTGGGGGTACGAATAAAACCAGGAAAAGGAGTCCCCGAGAACAGGAAACTCAGTGCCCCTGTTCCAAACTCATTCGGGCAGTATTGTCTGAATGCAGCTGCATCAAGGCGGTCCCCGAACGAGTTTTGGTTTTCGAAAGGCTCAGTACTGAAACACCGAAAATAAGGCCTAGGCATTTCCGACGAAAAAGAACGGTGGTTGAAGAGGGAGAATTTCCGAGGGTCACCACCAACATGACCAGCAGAGGGACATCGGCACAGGACAATCTCGAATCGATTCTGAAAGCATCCCGGCCTAGAACCCATCTGCAGTCCGGAACCATCAAGCGAGCAACCTATGGTAGGGTTCGGACAAGACTCCCTTCAGAAGATGAAGAATCTGATGCAGGCTCCGCAGTCGCATCAGATAATACGGTATCCAGCGAGGGACAACCCCGCGAGGCACTTATGATAAGTGCGGAGCAAGTGGCCAAAATGCTTGAAGACGCCTTAGCTAAGCAACAGGAAACCTTCAGGTTCGAAATGCAGATGGCCATGCAAAACATGAGAGAAATGCATGACCAACAAATCCAAGCATTGACGAACCAGCAAGGAGAGCCAAGTCGTCGTAACCCGGTTAATCTGGAAGACGAAGACACTAATGCGAATGAGACGCATAACACCAATAATCCTCCCGTCAATGCAGGGGGTGGTAACGAGAATGTCAACGCAGACTCGGGTGAAAACTTGAAAATTAAAAATCTCGAGAGCAAAATCAATACATTGATTTCCGCTCAAGAGATGAAAAAGACGGGCATTCCTTGTCTATACCCAAGAGAGTGGGAATCAATCCCATATCCGGCGAAGTTCAATTTAATTAACTTCACGCCGTTTAATGGGATGGGTTCCCCCACTCAACATTTGATTTACTTCAAATCGAGGCCTTCAGGTTCGAAATGCAGATGGCCATGCAAAACATGAGAGAAATGCATGACCAGCAAATCCAGTCATTGACGAACCAGCAAGGCGAGCCAAGTCGTCGTAACCCGGTGAATCTGGAAGACGAAGACACTAATGAGACGCATAATAATCCTCCCGTCAATGCAGGGGGTGGTAACGAGAATGTCAACGCAGACTCGGGTGAAAACTTGAAAATTAAAAATCTCGAGAGCAAAATCAATACATTGATTTCTGCTCAAGAGATGAAGAAAACAGGCATTCCTTGTCTATACCCAAGAGAGTGGGAATCAATCCCATATCCGGCGAAGTTCAATTTAATTAACTTCACGCCGTTTAATGGGATGGGTTCCCCCACTCAACATTTGATTTACTTCAAATCACACTTGGGGGTAATCTCCGGCAATGAGGCTGGGGGTGATCTCTGGTAATGAGCCTCTGATGGTGCGGTCATTCGTCGGCACTCTTCGCGGAGCCGCCTTCGATTGGTATCGCCGCCTCAAGCCAGGTAGTGTGAACAGCTGGGACGACATGGAGACCAAGTTCCTCGCCAACTTTTTCGACGACGACACAGAGATATCCATCGGGTCGTTGCTGGACGAGAAACAGAAGGACGGGGAATTAGTCGACACCTTCGTCAAGAGGTTCCGGAACAAGGCGATGAACTGTCGGGACCCGATCACTGAGGAGTTTATTCTCCAGACTTGCCACAACAACCTCGCACTGGACGTGTTGGAAGCAATGGGGACAGCACCGTCCAAGACATGGAAGGATCTGAAGGTCCGAGGAGAGCAAGCAGAGCGATTCCTCAGAAGAAAGAAGGCGGAGAGAGGCCAACAGGCGACAAATGCTCCACAACAGAATTTCGTCCCACGGGGGAAAGGTAAGGCACACGCTAATGTAGTTGATGCTAATCAAACCTTTCAATTGCAACCTCAGCAACAGCAGCAGCAGCAACAAGCACCACAACAAGCTCGGGGGCAATGGCAACAACAGCCTTAGAAGCAGAAATCTTTAGAGCCGAGGTTTCCCAAAGTGTACTCCTTCAAAGATGACGAAGTTCCCGGCATCTTTAAGTACCTATTGGAGAACAATAAAATTCAGCTGCCAGCGATTGTGGATCAAGAAGGGGCTAGCAAAGTGACGGATCCG